>NC_134353.1:432280467-432415467 GCF_048569485.1 Anomaloglossus baeobatrachus
TCTGCCTGCATTGCACACTACAACTCATTGTTACTAAGCCATTATACTAGCAAACACTCAGTGTACCTAGTTGTATCCTAAACGTGGCTATTGTACTTTTGTCTATTCACAGTATTGGAACGATATTTGCAGCACGTCTGCCTGCATTGCACACTCTAACTTTTTTAAACTCAGCCATTTATAGTAGCAAACACTCAGTGTACCTAGTTGTATCCTAAACGTGGCTATTGTACTTTTGTCTATTCACAGTATTGGAACGATATTTGCAGCACGTCTGCCTGCATTGCACACTCTAACTTTTTTAAACTCAGCCATTATACTAGCAAACACTCAGTGTACCTAGTTGTATCCTAAACGTGGCTATTGTACTTTTGTCAATTCACAGTATTGGAACGTTATTTGCAGCACGTCTGCCTGCATTGCACACTCAAACTTTTTTAAACTCAGCCATTTATAGTAGCAAACACTCAGTGTACCTAGTTGTATCCTAAACGTGGCTATTGTACTTTTGTCAATTCACAGTATTGGAACGTTATTTGCAGCACGTCTGCCTGCATTGCACACTCAAACTTTTTTAAACTCAGCCATTATACTAGCAAACACTCACTGTACCTAGTTGTATCCTAAACGTGGCTATTGTACTTTTGTCAATTCACAGTATTGGAACGTTATTTGCAGCACGTCTGCCTGCATTGCACACTCAAACTTTTTTAAACTCAGCCATTATACTAGCAAACACTCACTGTACCTAGTTGTATCCTAAACGTGGCTATTGTACTTTTGTCAATTCACAGTATTGGAACGTTATTTGCAGCACGTCTGCCTGCATTGCACACTCAAACTTTTTTAAACTCAGCCATTATACTAGCAAACACTCACTGTACCTAGTTGTATCCTAAACGTGGCTATTGTACTTTTGTCAATTCACAGTATTGGAACGTTATTTGCAGCACGTCTGCCTGCATTGCACACTCAAACTTTTTTAAACTCAGCCATTTATAGTAGCAAACACTCAGTGTACCTAGTTGTATCCTAAACGTGGCTATTGTACTTTTGTCTATTCACAGTATTGGAACGTTATTTGCAGCACGTCTGCCTGCATTGCACACTCAAACTTTTTTAAACTCAGCCATTATACTAGCAAACACTCACTGTACCTAGTTGTATCCTAAACGTGGCTATTGTACTTTTGTCAATTCACAGTATTGGAACGATATTTGCAGGACATCTGCCTGCATTGCACACTCAAACTTTTTTAAACTCAGCCATTATACTAGCAAACACTCACTGTACCTAGTTGTATCCTAAACGTGGCTATTGTACTTTTGTCTATTCACACTACTGCAAATCTATGTGCAGCACCTCTGCATGACAACCTCGTGCTCTGTTTTTAATAAGCTATAATGATAGCACAAAATACTGCCATTTTGTGGCATCATAGAACTGGCTGTTGTATTCCATTAGTGCCCCACTGGTGACAAGCTATTTCTAGCACCTCTACATCACACCCTCATGCACATTTAGCTACGCTAATGTTATAGCAAACTCATGGAATTCATTGCTGCATTTCATAATTCGGAGGGATAGAAAGTCAGGCTTCCTTTAGCTTTTCCTTCTGTTCATAGACAGCATCTCCAAGACAAATTTCCCCTCCACGTCTAAGTGTGGAGAGGCAGCTAGTGCGCATGCGTGTGCCGATGTACCCCAGCTGCAGCATAATTACAGTGTTTCGCCTAGTGAGTATGCTCAGCCTGACTGTGCCATTCCTGACGCTAAGTCTTCATTTCGGGATACAGCGCATGCTCCCACACTAAGTGTGAAAAGCCTCTTTGCACAGGTGCTTGCATTCTGTGCCGGGTCTAAGTCCTGTTTTGTGCCTAGACACCATGCTAAAGCTGATAGTCTTTTTTCAGAGACTGTATTTCATGCTACTGAGCATGCTCAGGCACTTCCTGCATCAGAGACTAGGTCCGGTAATGAACTCTTTGGCCCTGGCCCTGATGTGGGGGTCCCATATAGACCACAGGGCATCAGGTGTCCTCCCAAATGGCTTGCAGAGGCCCACACCTATGACTTGTCACCGCATTATTGATGGTCAGACGATGACTGGTGAGGTGTTTGGGTCATGGCAGCCATGAGGTCATCATTGAAGTTGCGTTTCCAAATAGGACGCTAGTTATGCCACTCATGACGTGTCACTCTGCTTTTGTCTCCAGGAGGTGCATTGTGGTTCACCCTGGTTTGGGGCGGACCCAGGTTATAAAAGGGGCTGGAGCCAACAAGGAGGTGCGCAGTCTTCTATTATGCTCCGAAAGAGCACACCTCCATGTGTTGAACCCATTGCGGCTTTAGGCCAGAGGTAGGCAGGGATAGGGTGGTGGATGCAGGCCACCACCACAGTTGGTAACGCAGAACGGTTAAGACCAGCTCCTGTCCTAACAGTCCTGCTTGTGCAGCCCAGTGGCATTAACAGGCCTGCTGCTGCTGATGCGCCTGCTGTCCACAGGTGTGGCCCCTACGCACACGGTCAGCGTACTCAATGGCCCCTGTGTTGTTAACAGGGAGTTCCTGGGCTGGGTGGGCATGTGGACCCTGTGACGCTAACAGGGCTCACAGTCTCCAGATCCGAATGGCGTCTAACTCGGTTCAGGCTACTATTAGTTTCATAGCCACACAGCTCTGTATCCTCCACCAAACCTTCAAGTTGCCAACCTCTCCTTTTCCAACTGGGAGCACGGTGGACACTGACTGCTGAAGGTGATATATACCTTTCTCTTTCTTTTCTTATTAATTTTTGTTATATAGCGGTCACAGATTATATACCACTTTATCCAAATCTGCCAGTCCCACTGTAACAGATGTTGTTTCTTCAGCAAATGTTACAGTTGTTTAACCACCAAATCCACGGACCAAAATTTTTTTCCCCTTTCCAACACACCTGTTCCCCTTTCCAACAGCATCTGTCCTTTTTCAACTCATTTTGGGATATGACCAAAAGTGCAACTGTGCAGGGACACCGTACTCAACGCCATCTCAGCACAGCAGCCATCCCTCGGTCCCTCCGATGTGGACAAGTAAAAGACCATTTCCTCCTATCCATGACAAAGTGTTGAGATTCACTCTGTGCAGCACTGGTGTTTAGTGGAAAAGTAGATCTAAGATTGCGTACCACATTCTGCAGATACTCCTGTATACGTGCGTCTATTTCTATGGCAGGAATTAGTTCGCCAAATTTTGTCTTGTACCGGGGATCTAACAGTGTGGCAACCCAGTATTCAGGATTACTTCAAATTCATACAATCCGAGGGTCATGTAGGTAGTGCAGCAAGAAGGCGCTCATGTGTCTTGTGCATCCAGGAGGACCAAGTCCTTGGTGTGTTGGTGGCAGAGAGGTGAGAATCGTGCATCCTTCCTCTGCCCTCTACCCACAACCTCGCACAACCGAAATGTGAGCAAGCTCTCACTCATCTGCTGAGTCTTCCATGCCCATCGCCAGTTCGTCCTCCATTTCTTCATGGGCTCCTGCACTTTCATCAACACTTTTTGCTGATACTATGCGCCCTTGTTAATCCCTCTCCCTCACCATGACTGCCGCATAGGTGCCGCTGACCATCTGGACCTCGTAGATCTTGTTATCCCTTCCGCATATGACTCCTCCTGTACTTCCTCCCCTTCCTCTTGTCCCAACACCTGACTCCGAATAATAATTACAGTGTGCTCCATCATGTAGATGACCAGAATTGTCACGCTGAGAATGACATTGCCAGTGCTAAACATCTTCGTCGACATTTCAAAACTGTGTAGCAGGGTGCATAGGTCCTTGATCTGACACCACTCCAGCAGCGTGATCTGCACCACCTCTGGATCAACTTATCCCAGGCTATATGTCTTACCGTATTTCAGCAGGGCTCTGCGGTGCTGCCACACACGCTGCAACATGTGCAGATTCCAATTCCTGCGTGTCGGAACATCGCATTTCCGGCGTTTAACTGCCAGACCCTAAGACTTCCGGAGTGATGAAAGTTGTTGAGCTGCTGTGTGCGCACGATGGAAGTGAGCACATAGCGAGCGTGCCCGCTGCACAAGGCCATGTAGGCCGTGATGGTGTTTTAAAAATTGCTGGAGAATTCGGATCAACACGTGAGCCATAAAAGGCACGTGTGTCACATTGCCCTGAGGATGGCCCGCAGCCAGGTTTGCATCATTGCCGCACACGGCTGTTAAGTCACCAACGGAGTCCGCTCCGTCAATTTGTACTCCGGTCGCCAGGTGACAACGTGTTCCTTTCATGAATAGTGCTGATGATGGGAGAGTAGTCGATGCCAGCGGCGCAGGTGGACGCAGGTTATGCTCACCCACTGGGCTGCATTACCTTGACAGATGCAGAATCTCTGGCTGAATGTAGCTGGTGGGTATCTCACAGATGAAATACCATCATTCAGCTACAACCAATGGGAAGACACCACACCCTTTTTTATGCCCATCCTGTCTGCAGACCACTGCCAGACATAGCTATGAACCTCTGGTTAATTTTACCCCCAGTTCAGTTTTATGATTTTGTGTGCTTGTTACCTGACTACTTTTCCTGCTTGCTGTTTATGTACCTTGTTGGCCGATACGCATTTCACCTCTGCTTGTTTTCTGATTAAGTCCTGGCCGTCCCATTCTGTTCCTGTTCCTCAATTAATGTTTTGACCCTGCCTGACTACTATTCTCTGTAATAGCGTTGTGACTCACATTTCCCATACATTTCAAAGTAAAACTTTGACCGCCTGATGGCATTGAGCTCTGCTGCCAGCATAGTAAGGAGGTGTGTGGTAGTCCTTGTGCGCAGTTGCAAGGAAGGGTGGCCTGACCACACAGGGTTTGCGCAAAGGTAGAGGACCCACACGAGGTTGAAGAGGCAGAAGCAGTGTATTAACTTCTACATACAGAACAAGGATTGAAACAACTCGTGGGGACGGCAAGACTTGTACAGCAGACCCTTCTCCATCTCTCACCATAGTTTGCCAGTGCCCAGTCAGTGACATGTAATGACCCTGTCTATGCTTACTGGTCCAAGTATCTGTGTTGAAATGCACCCTGTCGCACACAGATTTTCTCAAGGAAGTGGTGATGTTGTGTGCGACATGCCGGTGTAGCGCGGGCATGCTTTTCTTGGAGAAGCAGTGGTGATTGGGCATCTGGTACTGGGGCACAGCGACAGACATAAGGTCTGTAAAATCCTGTGTGTCCACTACGCGTAAAGGCAGCATTTCGGTAGCCAACAGCTTACAGAGGGATAGAGTCAACCACTTAGCTTTGTCATGGGTCGCAGTAAGTGGCCTTTTATTTGACCACATCTGAGGGACAGAGATCTGGCTGCTGTCTGTAGACGGTGTTGAGTAGGGTGTCCCTGGAAAAATGCAGGTTTGTGAGAAAAGTGCAGGCGGAGACATGATGTTGGCTTCATCTTGCCTTCAGATCTGTTCATCTTGTATCATTTTTAAAAAACACAGCAAGCAAGGGTTACTCCAAGCGGAGTCTCCCTTTTTTTCCAAAAATTGGGCCCCACACAGACACCTTATCAGTGGCAGCACTTGTGCCCTAGTTGCAAACAGGATGTTTTGATTTGCATCAAGCACATTCCAAATCCACAAGCATTTACTCTCCCCAGGATGACACAGGGGTAGTAAATTCCTTCTGGATCCATGACTTGTTCATTTTGATGAACGTCAGTCTGTCCACATTGTCACTGGACAGACGCGTGCGCTTATCTGTCAGCACACACCCAGCAGCACTGAAGACACGTTCAGAGACAACGCTGGCAGCTGGACACGACAAAATCTTCGAGGCGTAACTGGAGAGCTCTTGACATTTTTCTAGATTTGAAGCCCAAAAGGAGCAAGGCTCCATTTGCAAAGTCATTGCATCGATGTTCATTTGGAGATACTCCTGTATCATCCTCTCCATCCGTTGACTATGTGTCAGACTTGTTGTCTCTGGTGGCCTTGCAAAGGAGGGTCTAAAAAAATTATGAAAAGATTCCATAAAATTGCTGTTACCAGCACCAGATACGGTCCTACTGGTACGGGTAGACTGTTGAAGATGACGAGGCCGTCCCATGTTTGTCAAGTTACAACTGGGAGAATCACTCCCTTCACCTGCACGGTTGTTTGGTGGAAAAGCCGAGCTAAGATCGAGTAACAGCTTCTGCTGATACTCCTGCATACGTGCGTCCCTTTCTATGGGTGGAATTATGTCACAAAATTTGGACTTGTCCCGGGGATCTAATAGTGTGGCAAGCCAGTAGTCATCATCACTTCTAATTTTGACAATACGAGGGTCATGTTGGAGGTAGTGCAACAAGAAGGCACTCATGTGTCTTGCGCAGCCATGCGCACCAAGTCCACGCTGTGTTTGTGGCATAGAGGTGCTAACCGTTCTTTCTTCCTCTGTCATCTCCCCCCAACCTCTTTCAACTGAAATTTGACCAAGGTCCCCCTCATCTGCTGAGTCTTCCATGTCCATGGACAGTTCGTCCTCCATATCTTCATGTCCTCCTGCACCTTCCTCAACATCTCACCTGCTACCATGCGCCCTTGTTGATCCCTGTCCCCCATGGTCCCATGCCTGCCGCGTTGGTGATGATGAACGTCTGGACCTTGGTGATGTTGTTGTGTCTTGCGCATATGAATCCTCCTGTAGTTCCTCCCCTTCCTGTTGTCCCACCCCCTGACTACGAATAGTGTTTAGCGTGTGCTCCAGCATGTAAATGACTGTAATCGTCATGCTGATAATGGCATTGTCAGCGCTAAACATATTCGTCGCCATGTCGAAACTGTGCAGAAGGGTGCATAGGTCCTTGATCTGAGATCACTCCATCAGGGTGATCTGCCCCACTTCTGCATCTCGTTGGCCCAGGCTATACATCATGACGTATTGCACCAGGGCTCGCCGGTGCTGCCACAGTCGCTGTAACATGTGGAGAGTTGAATTCCAGCGTGTCGCCACATCGCATTTCAGGCGATGAACCGGCAGGCCGAAAGACTTCTGGAGCGATGCAAGTCGCTCAGGTGCGGCGGTTGAACGGCGGAAGTGAGCACTGCAGACAGTTTCCGTGCCCTGGTCAGAAGGCCATCTAGGCCGGGATAGTGTGTTAAAAATTGCTGGACAACAAGGTTAAACACGTGAGCCATACAAGGCACGTGTGTCACCTTGCCCAGGCGAAGGGCCGCACCCAGGTTTGCAGCATTGTCGCACACGGCCTTACCAGGCTGCAGGTTGAGTGGAGACAACCATTTATCAAAATCAGTCTCCAGAGCTGCCCACAACTCAGTCGCTGTGTGACTCCTATTTCAAAGACATGTCAAGCTAAAGACCGCCTGATGCCGTTGCGCTCTGCTACCAGCATAGTAATGAGGGGTGCGTGATTCCTTCTGCGCAGTGAGAACGCTGGTGGCCTGACCAGGCAGGCTTGGGGCGGAGGTGGAGGACCCAGATGAGGTGGAGGATGCAGAAGCAGTGGCGGAACTTGGACAGACAGAGGATTGACACACAAGTCGTGGGGACGGCAAGACTTGTGCAGCAGACCCTTCACCATCTATCACCATAGTTACCCAGTGGCCAGTCAGCGACATGTAACGTCCCTGTCCATGCTTACTGGTCCAAGTATCGGTGGTGAAATGCACCCGTTCACACACAGAGTTTCTCAAGGAAGCGGTGATGTTGTGTGCGACATGCTGGTGTAGCGCGGGCACACCTTTCTTAGAGAAGTAGTGGCGACTAGGCATCTGGTACTGGGGCACAGCGACAGACATAAGGTCTCTAAAATCCTGTGTGTCCACTAGGCGGAAAGGCAGCATTTCTGTAGTCAACAGCTTACAGAGGGATAGAGTCAACCTCTTCGCTTTGTCATGGGTCGCAGGAAGTGGCCTTTTATTTGACCACATCTGAGGGACAGAGATCTGGCTGCTGTGTGTAGACGGTGTTGAGTCGGGTGTCCCTGGAAAAATGCAGCTTTGTGAGGAAAGTGCAGGCGGAGACATGATGTTGCCTTCATCCAAAGTTGGTGCTATCGATGTCTGAGAGAGCTGTACACACTCACTTGTTTCCCCTTCCAAACCAACTGACGACCTACCAAGCAAACTGCCTGTTGCGGTTACAGTGGTGGAAGTTGTGGGTGGAAAAACAGGTGTGACAGCTGTCCCCACAGTCCTAGAAGATGACGAGCGCGCGGATGCACTGGAAGGGGCAGGCGGTGGATGGTTCGCTCCGCTAGGCCGCATTGCAGCACGGTGAGCTTCCCATCGGGCCATATGATATTTATTCATGTGACGATTCATGGAAGAAGTTGTCAAACTGCTGAGGTTTTGACCTCTACTAAGAGAACCATGACAAATTTTACAGATCACATAATTTGGGCGATCTTTTTCTATGTCAAAAAAGGACCTGGCTAGGCAAGGCTTAGAGGCCATGCGACCTGTTGATCCACCCCGAATAATGCTCAGAGGCAGAGTGGTGGCTGAGGATGCAGTTGTAGACGTGCTACCAGTGCTCCGACTGTGTCCAGGAAGGCGCCAGGTTACTTCGACGTCGGTTGCATCCTCCTCCACCGCCTCTGTTGACCTCCTCGAGTGTCTGACTGTGGGTTGACAGTAGGTGTGATCTAGAACTTAATCATCAATTGTTGTGTTTGCACTCCCCTACCCCTCAGACCGAGTTTCTTCTTGCCCTGACCGAATATTTAAGTTGTCATCCCAATCGGGTATCTGCGTCTCATCTTCATCAGTATGTTCCTCATTGCCTATAACCACAGTTGTTGGAAAGGCAGCATTTTGGTAGCCAACAGTTTGCATATGATGAAAGTCAACCTCCAAGCCATTTCATGCCCTTCTAAAAGCATGTAAAACACAGCGAGGGGACTCCAACCACAGTCTCCCTCGTTGCCACTAACTGGGCCACACACACCCCACTTGACTGGCATCGGTTGAGCCCCCTTTTGAAAAAGAAAAAGATGCTTTGCATGAAGCACTCTCAAAAATACGCGTGCCTTTCCCGTCCCCTGGCTGACCCAGGGGAAGAAAAGTCCTCTTAGAGCCATGACTTGTTCATCTTGGTTCTTTTAGAGACACAGCGAGGGGACTCCAACCACAGTCTCCCTCGTTGCCACTAACTGGGCCACACACACCCCACTTGACTGGCATCGGTTGACCCCCCCTTTTGACAAAGAAAAAGATGCTTTGCATGAAGCACTCTCAAAAATACGCGTGCCTTTCCCGTCCCCTGGCTGACCCAGGGGAAGAAAAGTCCTCTGAGAGCCATGACTTGTTCATCTTGGTTCTTTTAGAGACACAGCGAGGGGACTCCAACCACAGTCTCCCTCGTTGCCACTAACTGGGCCACACACACCCCACTTGACTGGCATCGGTTGACCCCCCCTTTTGACAAAGAAAAAGATGCTTTGCATGAAGCACTCTCAAAAATACGCGTGCCTTTCCCGTCCCCTGGCTGACCCAGGGGAAGAAAAGTCCTCTGAGAGCCATGACTTGTTCATCTTGGTTCTTTTAGAGACACAGCGAGGGGACTCCAACCACAGTCTCCCTCGTTGCCACTAACTGGGCCACACACACCCCACTTGACTGGCATCGGTTGAGCCCCCTTTTGAAAAAGAAAAAGATGCTTTGCATGAAGCACTCTCAAAAATACGCGTGCCTTTCCCGTCCCCTGGCTGACCCAGGGGAAGAAAAGTCCTCTGAGAGCCATGACTTGTTCATCTTGGTTCTTTTAGAGACACAGCGAGGGGACTCCAACCACAGTCTCCCTCGTTGCCACTAACTGGGCCACACACACCCCACTTGACTGGCATCGGTTGACCCCCCCTTTTGACAAAGAAAAAGATGCTTTGCATGAAGCACTCTCAAAAATACGCGTGCCTTTCCCGTCCCCTGGCTGACCCAGGGGAAGAAAAGTCCTCTGAGAGCCATGACTTGTTCATCTTGGTTCTTTTAGAGACACAGCGAGGGGACTCCAACCACAGTCTGCCTCGTTGCCACTAACTGGGCCACACACACCCCACTTGACTGGCATCGGTTGAGCCCCCTTTTGAAAAAGAAAAAGATGCTTTGCATGAAGCACTCTCAAAAATACGCGTGCCTTTCCCGTCCCCTGGCTGACCCAGGGGAAGAAAAGTCCTCTGAGAGCCATGACTTGTTCATCTTGGTTCTTTTAGAGACACAGCGAGGGGACTCCAACCACAGTCTCCCTCGTTGCCACTAACTGGGCCACACACACCCCACTTGACTGGCATCGGTTGAGCCCCCCTTTTGACAAAGAAAAAGATGCTTTGCATGAAGCACTCTCAAAAATACGCGTGCCTTTCGCCTCCCCTGGCTGACCCAGGGGAAGAAAAGTCCTCTGAGAGCCAGGTCCACATTGTCAGTGGACAGACACGTGTGCTTATCTGCCAGCAGACCCCCAGCAGCACTGAAGACAGGTTCCGAGAGAACGCTGGCTGCAGGACACGACAAGATCCTCAAGGCGTACGTGGCGAGCTCAGGCAATTTATCCAGATTGGAAGCCTAAAATGAGCAGGGCTCAAGTTGCACAATAATGGAATCGATGTTTCTTTGCATATACTCATATATCTGTGTGTCTCCCTCTTTTTCCTTGTCCAGCTGTTTTGTTTTCACATGAGTATATGTCCTTGTCACTTTCCCATGTGTTTGTGTTATGTTGTGAGTTGTTTGTCACCTTTTGGACACCTTTCAGGGTGTTTTCTAGGTGTTTTACTGTGTTTGTGATTGCCTGCCATTGTTTCCTATGGGCTCGAGTTCGGTTCGTCGAACGTTCGACGAGCCGAACTCGAGCCAGACCCCCCGTTCGGCGAACCGCCTCGAGCCGAACCGGGACCGGTTCGCTCATCTCTAGTTGCTAGTGATGTTGCTTAGTGTGACTGTACCTTTACACATAAGGGGAAAGTAGAACTACAAAGCAGACTTCTTAAACCACAATCAGCTGAGGCAGGGAGAATGGGTCTTAAAGCCCAGTCACACACAACGACTTACCAGCGATCCCGACAACGATATGTCCTGATAAGGATCGCTGGGAAGTCGCTGGGATTTCGCTGGTGAGATGTCACACAGTCAGGTCTTACCAACGACACAGTAACGATACAGTAGCGACCTGTATAACGATCTCAGCGGTCATTGGGACCCTGTCACACAGTGTCAATCACAGCGATGCGTTCTGCCCAGCAGGACATCGCCTTTGAAGAAAATGATTCTGCAACGACTAGCAATCTCACAGCAGGGGCCTGATCGCTTGTAGGTGTCACACATAACGAGATTGCTGGCGAGATTGTTGCTGCGTCACAGAAACTGTGACTCAGCAACGATCTCGTTAGCGATCTCGTTGTGTGTGACGGGGCCTTTAGACCAATCCATGTTCTGTAAGATTGTGGACATGTGGGGTCTACTGGAGATGTATCTATTCACTAACAGACACAACAGGAAGGTGAAAAAGTTATATTCCCTAAATCCAAGAGATCATGCTCATGTGGTGGACACTTTCCTGGTCAAATGGACTTTCAACCTAGCATATGCGTTCCCACCAGTGATTCTCATCCCAGCAGTCCTGAGAATGATCAGGGAGGACACAGCAAGGGTCATCTTAAGGCTATATTAACACAACCGTTCCGTTTTTGCAGTCCGCAAAAAACGGTCCTGAATTTTCACGGATACATTTGTGTGACATCTGTTCCGTTTCGTATACGGGCCGTGTGTCATCCCTGTGTCATCCGTGTGCATTCCGTTTATTTTGCGGATCGGAAAAAATGGAAGCAGCTAGATAGATAAATGAATAGATATAGACAAAGGGATAGATAGAGGTATTGATAGCTAGAGGCAGAGAGATAGAGGGATAAATAGAGAGAGGAATGAATGAATAAATGAATGGAGGGATAGCTAGAGGGATAATAGATGAGAAAGACATATATAATGTCCCACTCCCCAGCATTTTGTAATCTTGCACTCGCTAGTGGCTTTCATGTGGCACGAAAGAGTGCCTAGGCTTGTATTTAGCAAAAAATAAGTAATTAAAAAAAACAACGTGGGGTCCCCCCCCTATTTCTTGTGGCCAGCTCGGGTAAAGCAGACAGCTGCGGGGGGCGTGGCCAGCAGGCAGCATGAGCGGTTGCATCTGAGAGCAGCTCCGCAGTCCAACGCTGATATATACTATTAATCCTGCCGAAATTGGTGCCTAAATACACCTCCGGATTACCTGTGGTGCGGTGAGCATTTTGATCGGTACCATGAGTAGAGGTCGCAGTGCAGCGGCGGCTGAGAAGCTGAAGAAGTTTGCTCGGGACTCCCAGCAAGATGGCGCCGACAAGCAGGCAGAGCGGGAATCCAGTGAGGCGGAGGAGGAGGAGAGCATGGAGGCCGGATCCAAGGAATCGCAGGAGCTAACCTTACAGCAAGTTACTTCGCAATTACTTGCAGCGATCCAGGATTCAAAAGTGTCGCTGACGGGTAAAATCGAGGAGGTTAAGATCGATGTGGGTCTCCTCCGGCTGGACTTGCAAAACCTGAGAGAGCGGGTAAAGGAGACGGAGCAGCGGATCTCCACGCTGGAAGACGACGCAAGAGCGACGCCGGGCAGACTGTCCTCTTTGGAAAGCGCGGCAAACAACTGGGCGCAGAGGGCTGATGATCTGGAAAATCGCCTGCGTCGCAATAATTTTAAGAATTCTGTGGATGCCGGAGACCGCAGAAGGGAGCGACCAATGTAAGTTCATGGAAACATGGCTCTCCGAAACTTTCCCTGATGCGACACTGTCAGCGGCATTCGCTATAGAAAGAGCCCACCGGGTACCGGCCAGACCTCCTCCCCCAGGAGCGCAGCCTAGACCTCTCCTGGCCCGACTGTTGAGCAGCAGGGATAGAGATGCGATCCTTGGTGCGGCGCGACGCAAGGGCCCGATCTTACACAACAACGCTCCCATATTGATCTTCCCTGACTTCTCTGCATCTCTCCAGAAAACGAGGGCATCCTTCATTCAGGTGAAAAAATGCCTTAGAGAACACCAAATTGCTTACTCCATGATCTTCCCAGCCCGTCTCAGAGTGGTTCATCAAGAGCGATCCCTGTTCTTTACTTCTCCTGCGGAAGCGGATGACTGGATCAACACACTGAAGAGGAAGCGCTGATGCGTTACAGTCACGGGCGATGCCTGGAGGGTCGTTGTTGTGATGGCGTCGCGGTTCCGATTCACTTATTTCATCTTCTTTGGAGTGAGGTCGGTGATGCGACTCTAATCCTTGGGACGTCGTGTCTGAAATCACTGTTGAGATCGTTTTAGGATCATCCTACGCAGGTACTCGGCGTCCCTTGATACTGAAGGCGCGAAATATTTTTGTTTGTTTCATCCCTCCTGGCATGTGAGTGGAGCGGGGCGCGGGATCGCAATTGCGTTCACGTCCTGATCGTCTGGTTCCAGTTCGTTGAGAAGCTGATGATCTCATCGGGAGGCGCTGGTGCGCTTGTGACCCCCCCGGAGGCATGGGAGTTTCCGGATGTGTCTATTATTGGTCTTCCATTGAACCAGTTTCCAGGTTTGGCCCTCCTCGTGAGCGGGTAGCTTGGGGTCGCACCTTTGAATGTGACGGGTCCTGCGTTCTCCGGGATCATTGTTTAGCCCAGTTTGAGCTCCGGATTACTCGTCGCTGATGGAACCGGATCGAGCTGACACCAGACGGGACATGGGTCAGGCCGCTGTTGCGGCGCCCTGAACTCCTTCATGCGATCTTGTTTCATCCTGTATTTTTTTGGATCCAAATTGGAACTTTACTCTGGGCTCGCAGTATTTGGCAACGCACTTAAGTTCATAATGTTGAATTCTGCTTTTTTAGAGCTATATCAAGTTTCTAAGGTTACCATATGTCATAATAACTTATAGTTTAAGGTTACCTGCCAACTCTTCCATTATTTCCTTCACACTCCCACCTCTTCCTCCCCCCTCCCCTCCTATCAGCTTAATTCCTCATCCCCCTTCACCTCACCCCCCTACTTCCTTATTGTTCTTTTATTCTCCTTTTTCCTTCAGTCTTCATACTTTTTCTCCTCCTCATATCTCTATATTCTCTCTCTCGCCCCCTCTTCTATCTCCTATTTTAATCTCTCCCCTTTCTCTTTCTCTCCCCTACCCTATTTCTCTTTCTGCCTCCTCCCCCCCCCTTTTTTTTTTTTTCTCTTCCCTCCTCATCTCTCCTTCCCCTCTTTTTCTATCCTCTTCTTTTCTCTCTCTTACTTCTATCCCCATCTATTCTTGGTCCTTTCACTTATGCACGATTAAAGGCTATGCTGCAGGGTAATTCATTTATTGAAACCAAAAAGGGTGTTTCTGCACACAAAAATTTCATCCAATAACCATCATGTTTTTAGAAAAAATATCAAATTTTATTCCATCATAATTGAAGTATAACATTGTATTACTTTATTAATTGCTGGTATACACAGAGTTAAAAAACCCTACCCCATAAAAACAACCAATGAAAACAACTGGTGCATTGTGGAACAGGACATAATATCAAAAAATTCATGCATCATGCACACATATGAGTTCCTGGGTATAAATGGGCACGGGCACATCCAGTGATTGCCCACTACTGTGTTAAAGTGCCCTGGGTTCCCTCTCCGCCATATGTTCCCCCTGCCCTCATCCCCTGTTTTGCTGACTTTTGTTACAATTGCTGGTCTCCTCGACATGATCATATATATACATACAATATGTATTTTTGACTTGGCACTGATTATTGACTTTGTTACCGGATTGCTTGTCACTTTATATCTTGCTTTTTAATATAATTTTTGTGGTCACTCTAATTATGTTTTTTGTATATGTTTATTCCTTTTATGTTGAAGGTTCCGTATGTTGTATAGGGACGGAATGAAGTTAGAACAGCATGAGAAGGTTTCCGTGGATTATGAAAATTATACTTTGAGGATGTATACATCTAGAAGCGGAAATCATTACCTCATTACATTTATATTGTGAATGTTTTTATATATGTCAATGCGGTGGGTGAATACCTACTAATATATGGGTTTTGGTATTTGTGCATCAAAACCCCCCTTTTACTTATCACTGGAAACATTTTTTGATGTTGTTTGGGGGTCTGCCCACTAGAGGTCAGATGTTTATAAACATGCCTGATTAAGCTTTTCCAAATAACTCATATTGAATTTGTAATGGTTTTTAAGCTTCTCCTTCTAACATGCGTTTAGATTGTATGTTATATACAATTGGTAATCAAAACCGCCGCCCTGAGAGTTACTACATACATGTGGACTTGGTTTGACTGTTGCCAGTACTTGTGCCCCCATCTAATATGGCCACTCGGCCACACTGACGTCAGAGCGCGCTCTGCGCATCGGAGACTGCCTCGCCCCCTCTGCCGGCGCCCAATTGTGGGTTGCTCTCTGCACATGCGCAGAGCACCTTCCGGGACGCCGGCGGAAGTGGGCGATGCGATCTCCGCTGTGCGGCGTGCGCCGCATTAAGACATCAGGTGGGCTTCTATTATATAAGAGTGACCCCACGGCTACCCCAGCACCTCCTGACGAAGCGAGAGGCGAAACGCGCGTCGAGGTGCTGGGCGTTGTGGTCCGTCACCTGGGTATATGAACATGGCTCTTTGAATTGTACCAAATCTCAATGGGGGTTTTTCCTTTAAACTTAAGATCTTGTGGGAAATCTCCGGAGGTGTTTTCACCTATTTACAATTGTATCTAGCAACTCACAATTATATATGTGATATGGGAAGCACTATCATCGTGGTTGTTTCTTTATGTACCAGTGTACATTGAGGTGCTGGTTGTTGTGACTCACCTGCCGGGGATATCAACCTTGGCCCTCTGAATTATTTTCAACTCTGATGGGGGTAACTCATTTACAATCCAAGGCAAATATCTGATAAAATATGCAATATGTTTAAATGTTGGGAGATACTCTATGCAATAACACAATTTTGTCAACATTTGAAAAGGTCTTTTTCCCTTTAATAGGAGGGATTGCATCATATATATATATATTGGTTTTGAATGATGTCCCCTATAGATGATGTATATATCAACCCTGTCAACTAGGAAATAGCCCTATTTCACCCACATAGTTACAGATTTGGTTGCAATATGGAATGCAAATTGCAGGTTTAAGATCTAAAATATTTTGAGCCCCTTTTTTGGCACTTTAACACAGTAGTGGGCAATCACTGGATGTGCCCGTGCCCATTTATACCCAGGAACTCATATGTGTGCATGATGCATGAATTTTTTGATATTATGTCCTGTTCCACAATGCACCAGTTGTTTTCATTGGTTGTTTTTATGGGGTAGGGTTTTTTAACTCTGTGTATACCAGCAATTAATAAAGTAATACAATGTTATACTTCAATTATGATGGAATAAAATTTGATATTTTTTCTAAAAACATGATGGTTATTGGATGAAATTTTTGTGTGCAGAAACACCCTTTTTGGTTTCATATATGAGTTACATGGTGGAATCTGCGTTGTTTAATGTGTAAACAGATATGGATCTTTGGTCCTTCTTTTTGGTTAATAATTCATTTATTGGACTGCAGGAGAAGCTTAAGTCCTTGTTTGAGGACACCCCCATACCAAGTACACCATCTAGCCACGTTGGTTCACCCTAGTCGTTGCTAGGGAAAATCTCTCCTGGTCGCACTACTGGACCAGTTCTTATCGGCTGTGTGTGCGCAACCGATAGTTTGTATTTAAGGGTACGTTTACCCAAGTTCTACTGTAGGTTAAGTTTTTGACATTTTTCTAGCAATTCAGCAAGTGGCATCTTTCAATGGCTTTAAGCTTGATGACATGGAATGTTAGGGGACTGGGCACATCCAGGAAACGGGCGGCAGTATTCGCCCATATCAAAAGTTCCAAAGCTCAGATTGTATGTTTACAAGAGACCCATTTATTGTTGGAAACCACTAGAGTGCTTCAGAAGCCTTGGGTTCAATGGTCAGCTCACTCTGTTCATTCCTCATATTCTAGGGGAGTATCGGTACTAATTCACAAAGCACTGCGGTGGGACCCGGGTAAGATTATAAAGGATAATGATGGGAGGTATGTGTTTATCCAGGCTCACATCGATGGGGTTATGATAGTGATCTTAGCCACATACATCCCCCCTGCGATGGGAATCTCGATTCTGTATGAGGCGGCTAAGTTTGCCTCACAATTCCCACAAGCCTTGGTGCTCTGCATGGGGGACTTTAATTTGATTAATAACACAGGACTGGATAGATTCAACACCCGACAGATCCCGATCTCCCCCACGATACAAACTAGATTGAGTGCATTCTTACAGGAGGTGGGTTGGTGCGACATGTGGCGTTTTTTTAACCCAGTACTGAGAGAATATACATGTTATACTCCAGGGAAAAACTCATTATCTCGAATTGATTACATTTGTGGAAATGAAAGAGTCTGTGCCCATATACAATCGGTATGTCACCTGCCCAGATCAGTATCAGATCACTCCCCGGTATTTGTAGGCATTAAATGGGAAGGATGTAAATCTCGTAAAGTGTCACGGAAGATTAACCCTTGGTGGCTTTCACTCTTTGGTACCAATGACAGGATTCCTGATCAGCTCAGGGCATACACGGAAATGAACTCCGTGGAAGAGAATCACTCGGCCTATTGGGACGCGCTCAAGGCGTATTTGAGGGGATGCTGTCACTCCTCTATCTCTTATATCAAGAAACAGGCGGCCAGAGAGGAGGAGGAACTGGCCACCCAAAATAGAGTGCTTGAACATAGATTCACCTCGGCCCCTCTGAGGAAAACAGATCTCAATGGCTACAGGCTGGGAGGAAATATCTGTTGTACTTGCAAGATAAGGCTAAGAGACATGTATTCTTCACGAGCCAGAGATATTTTGAGCAAGGGAACCAATCCAGTAGCTTACTAGCGTTCCTGGTGCGACAATCCAATAGCTCACCTGCGGTCCTTAAGATCAGAGACCCTAGTGGCGAATCAATCACTTCCGTCAATGGTATTCTGGAGGTATTTCTGGACTTCTATAGGAACCTGTATGAGTCCAGGCTGACCGTGTCAAGGGAGGAGATCGCCGATTACTTACGAGATCTGGAGTTTCCCAGATTGACTTCGGCCCAGAGATCGGCCCTGGATGAGCCCATTAGTATGGAGGAGATGGTGGAGGCGATGGGGACCCTCAATAGGGGTAAGGCGTCTGGGCCAGACGGACTCCCGATTGAAATTTTTGACAAATATCGGGGGGAGCTGGCTCCAGCCCTCCTGGAGACGGTTGAAGCTTCGTTCTGCAGGGGACGGTTGCCTGATTCCTTTTATGAGGCAACCATCGTCCTACTATTGAAACCAGATAAGGATCCATTGGATTGTGGCTCGTACAGACCGATCTCTTTGTTGAACTCTGATTACAAAATTCTTACCAAAATTCTAGCAACTAGACTCAATAAAGTGGTCTCCTCTATAGTACATGAGGATCAGTCGGGATTCATCCCGGGTAGGAGTACCTCGGATAATCTGAGGAGGGCGCAGGTGGTCTTACAGATGGGCACCAACTTAGAGGAGGATTGGGCTCTGGTCTCCCTGGATGCGGCCAAAGCCTTCGACTCTATAGAATGGCCATACCTGCTGGAGGTGCTGCGGGCATTTGATTTCGGCAACGAATTTATCAGATGGATTGAGATTATATATAAAGCCCCATCTGCTAACATTCAGGTGGGTGGCGGAAACTTTCCCTTTGGGGAGGGGAACCAGACAGGGATGTCCCCTATCCCCTCTCCTGTTCGCCCTTGCCATGGAACCGCTGGCGGTGCGCATTCGAGCGGACCCAATTTACCGGGGAGTGAGACACCGTAAGGGAGATGAACGTTTGTCTTTGTATGCAGACGACTTGTTACTGTTTGCATCTGATCCGGATTCCTCCATTCCTAGAGCCGTGCAACTGATTGATCGATTTGGGGAGTTCTCGGGTCTGTCAATAAACTGGTCAAAGTCATACCTCCTCTTTCTGTCTCGGAACAGAGAGGAACTGGTGCACGACCGCATATGTAGGGTTCCAGTGGTGGATCATTTTAAATACCTTGGAATTATACTGACGGGAAGCCCTTCGGAGATGATAGCAAGAAATTTTGCCCCCTTATTATCATACTTCGGGGAGAAATTTAATAGATGGAGCCAACTCCCGCTATCAGTGGCGGGAAGGATTAACCTCCTTAAAATGATAGTGCAACCAAAGTGTCTCTATATTACCCAGCATGTATTTGTACAGATTCCCAGCTCTTTCTTTCGGTCCCTGGAATCTTTAATGATCACATTTGTCAGGGGCACGTCCAGATCAAGGGTCCAATTGGCCAAATTACAGAGACCCAAGGACATGGGGGGTATGGCCCTTCCTGATCTTTATATATACTACCTGGCCGGACAGTTGAAATATCTGGGTCAATGGACACTCCCCGGGGTTAGGGGTTCTTCGGAGGGACTCCTGGCAGAGTTCACAGGTGTGGATCTCCTGTGGCCGTTGCTGACGGATCACAGGAGGGCCCCTGAGGGTCGTGTCCTCCCGATGCACAAATTGGGGGCCAGGATCTGGAAAGAGGCTAAAGCCGTATTCGAATTTCATGATGTACCAACTGAGACACCCATATGGGATAACCTGGACCTTCCACACTTTTGTGGGTTGCCGGGGTTTGGCGAATGGAGGAATCGCGGAATAGTCTCCCTGGGATCACTGGTCCGGGATGGTGAACTCCGCCCCTTTGCACAACTGCGGACAGAATTCGATTTGCCGGAATCTCATGGGTTTCAGTATCTCCAGATTAGGCACCCCTTTCGAGCTCAGTTCTCTGGCTGTGGGGTTAGATTCTCTTCCTTCCCAGTCATTGGAATTATTAGATCACAGAGCCCTGGTGGTCTTATTTCTAAACTATACTCCTCCCTCATTCGGGCCAAGGCCATGAACAGTCCTCTTTCTGTCCGTGAGAGGTGGAGTGTCAGGATCCCTGAAATTGATGATGTAGTGTGGGACGACATTGTCGAATCCCACACGCTGGTCTCTCCTGCAGTTAATAACAGACTGATTCAGTTATATATAATACACCAAAGTTATATCACTCCCCAGAGACTGAACAAAATGAAAAAGACGAATAAATCGGTGGGGATGGGCTGTCCGAGATGCGGGAGAGACAGTGCTGATTTTTGGCACATGATATGGGATTGCCGAGTTATTCTCTCCTATTGGAGTGAGATTGTAACGACTCTTTCCGCCATACTTCAAAATGCGGTTGCTATGTGCCCAATCCTGTGTCTATTTTGGGTGGTAGATGTACACTCCTGGTCCCAAGATGAGAATCTATTAACAAAAAAGGTCCTTTTTCTGGCCCGGAAGGGCATTATACTAAATTGGATGAGCAATCATCCCCCAACTAGAGCCTCTTGGATTGCATTGGTAAATGCTATAATTCCGTCAGAACAATTTGCTTACAAGACAAGAGGCTCTTTAAATAAATTCGACAAAATATGGGGTAGATGGATGGGATCGCCCTTGACTGGATGATCACCTGGTTCTCTGGCTGATAACCTACAATCGGTATTATCGCAATAATAGCCAATAGTGCCCCGGTAGGCGGAAAGGAGACACATGTGATTCATGATGCACTATATCAGGGATATTACGAGTTCCCTGAAACCTGGGTTGCACTCTCCTTGACAATATGGGTTTTTTGCCTCAAGATGGATATGTCTCGCGAGCTGACACCTTTGCTATGTTTGATGTACTATGACCATGCTGAAAGTAATAGACGTTGACTTGATTGTTGTTGCTTTATTACCCTGATTATCAACCAGTTTACATGTACTTTTTCTTACTGTACAATTTGCTGACTTATTCTCTAATGTAATGATTTACTTAACTTTCAATAAAACGAGTTTAAAAAAAAAGCAGACAGCTGCAACCTGCAGACCACAGCTGGCAGCTTCATCTTGGCTGGTAATCCAAGCCATAGCGCACCCCACGCTGTTATTTTAAATTAAATAAATAATTTAAAACAAAAAAGGTGGAGTTTCCTCCCAAATTGGATCACCAGCCAAGGTAAAGCAGACAGCTGTGGTCTGGTATTCTCAGACTAGGGAGGTCCACGGTTCTTGAACCCTCCCCAGCCTAAAAATAGCAGGCCGCAGCCGCCCCAGAAGTGGCGCATCCATTAGATGCGCTAATCCTGGTGCTTTGCCTCAGCTCATCCTGATGCCCTGGTGTGGTGGCAAACGGGGTAATATATGGGGTTGATACCAGATGTGTAATGTCACCTGGCATCAAGCCCTGGGGTTAGTGGTGTCACGACGTCTATCAGATACCCGACATTAATAACCCACTCAGTAAGAAATAATAAAAAAAATTGCCGACAGCTTTTTATTTTTAAAAAACATTCCCCACAACATTCCCTCTTTCACGAATTTATTGGAAAGAAAAAACAAATTCAGGTCCAGGGTAATCCAATAAAGGGGTCCCACGAAGATCCATACTCACTGTCACAGTCATTGAAGAACAGAATGTTCCCCATTGACTGGGAGAGCAGTGCAGTGACCTGAACTAACATCATGAGGTTAGCCGAGGTCACTGCAGGGCATGACCAGTGCTGACTTCAGGAGGTTAACTAGGTACATTACCTGCGGTGATGGAAGCCGCTGCACTCCTAACGTCAGTGCTGGTCACTGACTTCTATGCCCGCAGCATTCTCAGTTCACCTCTCGTGAGCGGCCCGTGACGTCACCGCTAGTCAGTCTTGGGCCTGCCCACGAGAGGTGATCTAAGAACGTAGCGGTCAGTGACAAGCGCTGACGTCAGGAGTGCAGGAGTTCATCATCGCAGGTAATGAACTATACTAACCTCCTGACTGCAACGCTCATCATCCCCGCGGCTGCTCGCACTTCAGTACGGGCAGCTGCTGACACACTGCAGTGCGGGCAGCTGCTGACACACTGCAGTGCGGGCAACAGCTGGGCTGGCGGGGGTGCGGGACACAGACTGCTGGGGCACCCAGTGCTTCCTTGTGGCTTCCCGGGATTTTGCGGGCCTATTGACTTGTATTGAGTCATGGTCCGTTATTACGGAACAGAATAGGACATGTTCCATAATAACAGAACGGACATACGGCATCCGATATGTTTTTTTGTAGGATTGGATGCACACGGAAGTGCTTCTGTGTGCCATCCGATCCTACACAAAAGTCATTGAAAAGATGGTCCTGTCAGTAGGTATTACAGTAGAAAATGAAAATCTAGGTAAGGCAGATTACAAACTGGTTAAGAATTTACCTCAACCTCTATTAAAAATACACGTTTTATTAATAATTCATTAAAATCCAAAAAACACACAAACACAAAGTGCCAAGGTCAGGTGACCCCTAAATCAAAAAATGGGATTCGGCCACAGAAAAAAAGTGGATGGGGGCGGGAAAGGGAGACCCTAATGACCCTCGATAAACCAGGTGTCCCTACCTGTCAACGGAGGGTGTGACACCTTAAGTTTTCGGGCGCCCCCTTTCCACGACGGCTATCCCTTTTCCTCACCCTAAGAACAGGGACAATACCACAGAATGATGAGGATAAAGGGAGGTAAAGTTAGACCACTTATGCAGGGTAGAAGGGGGTGGGGAGGATAACCCTGATGACCTTCAATAGACCAAGTGTCCCTACCTGACAACGAAGGGTGTAACACCCTAAGTTTCCGGGCGCCCCCGTTCCACAACGGCTATCCCTTTTCCTTGCCCCAAAATCAGGGACAATACTACAAATTAAGGTGGAATAAAGGGAAATGAAGTTGCCGCACGCAAAGAACAATGTAATGGGGTACAGTACACCTATACGTATTTTAAGCCTGACTCTTGGTATTATAATATACAACCATTAATGATAATATAAGATATCTGCAACAATTAGCTCATATAATAATCCTTTGGATCAAAAATCATAAGTATCCCAAAGGGAGCTACCAGGGTCCCCTCTCAATCAGAACAAGACCAGGTATTTAATACCACGCATAACCAATGTCTTGTTGGGGTGCAATCAACCTCAGGTAGATATTAAATATAAGACAGAGAAGGGAAATAATGATAGTTTACTTCCCTGAAAAAGCAGGTCCTCATCCCTGCCTTGCCTCTACGCGTTTCTCCTTTCCATTGAAGGTTCCTCAGGAGGCTTTGGGAGACAGCAGCAGATTCTGTATGTGGTAAATCATGGCTTATATTTAATATCTACCTGAGGTTGATTGCACCCCAATAAGACATTGGTTATGTGTGGTATTAAATACCTGGTCTTGTTCTGATTGAGAGGGGACCCTGGTAGCTCCCTTTGGGATACTTATGATTTTTGATCCAAAGGATTATTATATGAGCTAATTGTTGCAGATATCTTATATTATCATTAATGGTTGTATATTATAATACCAAGAGTCAGGCTTAAGATACATATTGGTGTACTGTACCCCATTACATTGTTCTTTGGGTGCGGCAACTTCATTTCCCTTTATTCCACCTTATCTTGTAGTATTGTCCCTGATTTTGGGGCAAGGAAAAGGGATAGCCGTTGTGGAACGGGGGCGCCCGGAAACTTAGCGTGTTACACCCTTCGTTGTCAGGTAGGGACACCTGGTCTATTGAGGGTCATCAGGGTTATCCTCCCCACTCCCTTCCACCCTGCATAAGTGGTCTAACTTTACCTCCCTTTATCCTCATCATTCTGTGGTATTGTCCCTGTTCTTAGGGTGAGGAAAAGGGATAGCCGTCGTGGAACGGGGGCGCCCGAAAACTTAAGGTGTCACATCCTCCGTTGACAGGTAGGGACACCTGGTTTATCGAGGGTCATTAGGGTCTCCCTTTCCAGCCCCCATCCACTTTTTTTCTGTGGCCGAAATCCCATTTTTTGATTTAGGGGTCACCTGACCTTGGCACTTTGTGTTTGTGCGTTTTTTGGATTTTAATGAATTATTAAACCTGTCAGTAGGTATGCAAAAAAACGGGAACTGACCAGGACAAACGGAACGGTCATGTGAATGAGCCCTTAAGGAAATCTGTCAGCAGGATTTTGCTAACTCATCTGAGAGCAGAATGGTGTAGGCAATGAGATTCTAAATGCAACTATTTATCACTGGCTGCAACCATTCTGACAAAATGAGAATTTTTAGCTTTAGTAATGTAGCCAGAGCTGTCTCTGCTCACGCCAGGCTTTCTATCGAGATTGTGCATTGACAATGAGGTGTCAATCATAACAGGGGGCATGTCAGTCTGCTGTGCACGTGCCTTGCAGTCCCATCAATGATAAGGTTCGGCTGCTTAAACAAACATGTCAAATAAACAAAAGATCGGACAGAGACAATACGGGCATGCCTTATTTTTCTGTTAACCCCAACAGCATGCTGGCTTCAGCTTACATAGCAAAAACCTGCTGACTTATTCCCTTTAATAGCACCTCTTGGGACGAAAAGACAATGGTTCATCTGGTTAAGAATAAGGTCGGTTACCATCCTTGGGTATTGCTGGAAGATCTGAACTTGCTGCTAAAGGGACTGGTTCAACACCAACAAGTGGCAAGCCTGCATCTAACAGGATGGAATTTGAGAGGCTGTTATTAGGAGAGAGGATTTTGTACTAGCCTAATTACCACTTTGCTCCAAAGCAAGAAAATGGTCACCATTAAAGGGGTGGTTCACCCATTTTTTTATTTTCTCTAGGAGTTCCACTTCCCATTATAGGCGTTTTCTTCATTGGCTTCTATTTCCAGTTCTGGCACTGAGCGGCGCTATCCTGCATGCTCAGTGCCTGTCACATGACTCCCTGGTGCTGTGGCCGCTAGTATCCTCTTACGTCCCGTCAATTCCGGGCTCTCAAACTTGACGGGTACGTCAGAGGATGCTGGCGCCACTCAAATTGATTGACAGGACTGTGGGCGGTGACTACCGCACGTCACAGCCCAGCATCGAGGGGAGGATTCGGAGGATGGCACAGTGTGGAGCGGTGAAGACAGCTTAGCGTCCGGCAGATGGTGAGGCACGGGGCGCCAGTGTGGAGTACAGGGGGGATTCTTCAGCTGAAATCCCCCCTGTCACGTAAGTATGTGATCTCACTCTCCACCCGCTCGCTCTGCTGCGATGTCAGGAGAACGGGCGGTGTCGGGCGGTGTGATCATGTGCTCCTCGCACCAGCACCACAGGACGCAGCAAGACACTGACAAGCTGGTCCCATGCAGCACCGCATGTGTCAGAGCAGAGCATGTCACCGCTCTGCTCTGTCACCTGTCCTGCTGCATGGGACCAACTGTCTCCACTTTGTCACCTGCACCACAAGTCAGAGTGGAGCAAGTTGGTGACAGAACACCTCTCCCCCCCCCTCTCTTCTTTCCCCTCTCTCTTCTTTCCCCCCTCTCTTCTCTCCCCCCTCTCTTCTCTCCCCACTCTCTTCTCCCACCCCACTCTCTTCTCCCACCCCACTCTCTTCTCCCACCCCACTCTCTTCTCCCACCCCACTCTTCTGCCACCCCTCTTTTCTCCCACCCCTCTTTTCTCCCACCCCTCTTTTCTCCCACCCTCTCTTTTCCCTCCCTCTCTCTTTTCCCTCCCTCTCTCTTTTCCCTCCCTCTCTTTTCCCTCCCTCCCTCTCTCTTTTCCCTCCCTCCCTCTCTTTTCTCTCCCTCCCTCTCTCTTTTCTCTCCCTCTCGCTCTCTTTTCTCTCCCTCTCGCTCTCTTTTCTCTCCCTCTCGCTCTCTTTTCTCTCCCTCTCGCTCTTTTCTCTCCCTCTCGCTCTCTTTTCTCTCC
This sequence comes from Anomaloglossus baeobatrachus, assembly GCF_048569485.1. Classification (NCBI taxonomy): domain Eukaryota; kingdom Metazoa; phylum Chordata; class Amphibia; order Anura; family Aromobatidae; genus Anomaloglossus; species Anomaloglossus baeobatrachus. Next base: position 432,306,325 of record NC_134353.1, read on the forward strand.
CTCTCGCTCTTTTCCCTCTCACTCTCTTTTCCCTCTCACTCTCTTTTCCCTCTCACTCTCTCTTTTCCCTCTCGCTCTCTTTTCCCTCTCGCTCTCTCTTTTCCCTCTCGCTCTCTCTTTTCCCTCTCGCTCTCTCTTTTCCCTCTCGCTCTCTCTTTTCCCTCTCGCTCTCTTTTCCCTCTCGCTCTCTTTTCCCTCTCGCTCTCTTTTCCCTCTCGCTCTCTTTTCCCTCTCGCTCTCTTTTCCCTCTCGCTCTCTTTTCCCTCTCGCTCTCTTTTCCCTCTCGCTCTCTTTTCCCTCTCGCTCTCTCTTTTCCCTCTCGCTCTCTTTTTCCTCTCGCTCTCTCTTGTCCCTCTCGCTCTCTCTTGTCCCTCTCGCTCTCTCTTGTCCCTCTCGCTCTCTCTTGTCCCTCTCGCTCTCTCTTGTCCCTCTCGCTCTCTCTTGTCCCTCTCGCTCTCTCTTGTCCCTCTCGCTCTCTCTTGTCCCTCTCGCTCTCTCTTGTCCCTCTCGCTCTCTCTTGTCCCTCTCGCTCTCTCTTGTCCCTCTCGCTCTCTCTTGTCCCTCTCGCTCTCTCTTGTCCCTCTCGCTCTCTCTTGTCCCTCTCGCTCTCTCTTGTCCCTCTCGCTCTCTCTTGTCCCTCTCGCTCTCTCTTGTCCCTCTCGCTCTCTCTTGTCCCTCTCGCTCTCTCTTGTCCCTCTCGCTCTCTCTTGTCCCTCTCGCTCTCTCTTGTCCCTCTCGCTCTCTCTTGTCCCTCTCGCTCTCTCTTGTCCCTCTCGCTCTCTCTTGTCCCTCTCGCTCTCTCTTGTCCCTCTCGCTCTCTCTTGTCCCTCTCGCTCTCTCTTGTCCCTCTCGCTCTCTCTTGTCCCTCTCGCTCTCTCTTGTCCCTCTCGCTCTCTCTTGTCCCTCTCGCTCTCTCTTGTCCCTCTCGCTCTCTCTTGTCCCTCTCGCTCTCTCTTGTCCCTCTCGCTCTCTCTTGTCCCTCTCGCTCTCTCTTGTCCCTCTCGCTCTCTCTTGTCCCTTTCGCTCTCTCTTGTCCCTCTCGCTCTCTCTTGTCCCTCTTGCTCTCTCTTGTCCCTCTTGCTCTCTCTTGTCCCTCTCGCTCTCTCTTGTCCCTCTCGCTCTCTCTTGTCCCTCTCGCTCTCTTTTCCCTCTCGCTCTCTTTTCCCTCTCGCTCTCTTTTCCCTCTCGCTCTCTTTTCCCTCTCGCTCTCTTTTCCCTCTCGCTCTCTTGTCCCTCTCGCTCTCTCTTGTCCCTCTCGCTCTCTCTTGTCCCTCTCGCTCTCTTTTCCCTCTCGCTCTCTTTTCCCTCTCGCTCTCTCTTTTCCCTCTCGCTCTCTCTTTTCCCTCTCGCTCTCTCTTTTCCCTCTCGCTCTCTCTTTTCCCTCTCGCTCTCTCTTTTCCCTCTCGCTCTCTCTTTTCCCTCTCGCTCTCTCTTTTCCCTCTCGCTCTCTCTTTTCCCTCTCGCTCTCTTTTCCCTCTCGCTCTCTTTTCCCTCTCGCTCTCTCTTTTCCCTCTCGCTCTCTCTTTTCCCTCTCGCTCTCTCTTTTCCCTCTCGCTCTCTCTTGTCCCTCTCGCTCTCTCATTTCCCTCTCGCTCTCTCTTTTCCCTCTCGCTCTCTCTTTTCCCTCTCGCTCTCTTTTCCCTCTCGCTCTCTTTTCCCTCTCGCTCTCTTTTCCCTCTCGCTCTCTTTTCCCTCTCGCTCTCTCTTTTCCCTCTCGCTCTCTCTTTTCCCTCTCGCTCTCTCTTTTCCCTCTCGCTCTCTCTTTTCCCTCTCGCTCTCTCTTTTCCCTCTCGCTCTCTCTTTTCCCTCTCGCTCTTTTCCCTCTCGCTCTCGCTCTTTTCCCTCCCTCTCGCTCTTTTCCCTCCCTCTCGCTCTCTTTTCCCTCCCTCTCGCTCTCTTTTCCCTCCCTCTCGCTCTCTCTTTTCCCTCTCGCTCTCTCTTTTCCCTCTCGCTCTCTCTTTTCCCTCTCGCTCTCTTTTCCCTCTCGCTCTCTTTTCCCTCTCGCTCTTTTCCCTCTCGCTCTCGCTCTCTTCCCTCCCTCTCGCTCTTTTCCCTCCCTCTCGCTCTTTTCCCTCCCTCTCGCTCTCTCTTGTCCCTCTCGCTCTCTCTTGTCCCTCTCGCTCTCTCTTGTCCCTCTCGCTCTCTCTTTTCCCTCTCGCTCTCTCTTTTCCCTCTCGCTCTTTTCCCTCTCGCTCTCGCTCTCTTCCCTCCCTCTCGCTCTTTTCCCTCCCTCTCGCTCTTTTCCCTCCCTCTCGCTCTCTCTTTTCCCTCCCTCTCGCTCTCTCTTTTCCCTCCCTCTCGCTCTCTCTTTTCCCTCTCGCTCTCTTTTCCCTCTCGCTCTCTCTTGTCCCTCTCGCTCTCTCTTGTCCCTCTCGCTCTCTCTTTTCCCTCTCGCTCTCTCTTTTCCCTCTCGCTCTCTCTTTTCCCTCTCGCTCTCTCTTTTCCCTCTCGCTCTCTTTTCCCTCTCGCTCTCTCTTTTCCCTCTCGCTCTCTTTTCCCTCTCGCTCTCTCTTTTCCCTCTCGCTCTCTCTTGTCCCTCTCGCTCTTTTCCCTCTCGCTCTCGCTCTTTTCCCTCCCTCTCGCTCTTTTCCCTCCCTCTCGCTCTCTTTTCCCTCCCTCTCGCTCTCTTTTCCCTCCCTCTCGCTCTCTCTTTTCCCTCTCGCTCTCTTTTCCCTCTCGCTCTCTTTTCCCTCTCGCTCTCTTTTCCCTCTCGCTCTTTTCGCTCTCGCTCTCTTCCCTCCCTCTCGCTCTTTTCCCTCCCTCTCGCTCTTTTCCCTCCCTCTCGCTCTCTCTTTTCCCTCCCTCTCGCTCTCTCTTGTCCCTCTCGCTCTCTCTTGTCCCTCTCGCTCTCTCTTGTCCCTCTCGCTCTCTCTTGTCCCTCTCGCTCTCTCTTTTCCCTCTCGCTCTCTCTTTTCCCTCTCGCTCTCTCTTTTCCCTCTCGCTCTTTTCCCTCTCGCTCTCGCTCTCTTCCCTCCCTCTCGCTCTTTTCCCTCCCTCTCGCTCTTTTCCCTCCCTCTCGCTCTCTCTTTTCCCTCCCTCTCGCTCTCTCTTTTCCCTCCCTCTCGCTCTCTCTTTTCCCTCTCGCTCTCTTTTCCCTCTCGCTCTCTCTTGTCCCTCTCGCTCTCTCTTGTCCCTCTCGCTCTCTCTTTTCCCTCTCGCTCTCTCTTTTCCCTCTCGCTCTCTCTTTTCCCTCTCGCTCTCTTTTCCCTCTCGCTCTTTTCCCTCTCGCTCTCTCTTTTCCCTCTCGCTCTCTTTTCCCTCTCGCTCTCTCTTTTCCCTCTCGCTCTCTCTTGTCCCTCTCGCTCTCTCATTTCCCTCTCGCTCTCTCATTTCCCTCTCGCTCTCTCTTTTCCCTCTCGCTCTCTCTTTTCCCTCTCGCTCTCTTTTCCCTCTCGCTCTCTTTTCCCTCTCGCTCTCTTTTCCCTCTCGCTCTCTCTTTTCCCTCTCGCTCTTTTCCCTCTCGCTCTCGCTCTTTTCCCTCCCTCTCGCTCTTTTCCCTCCCTCTCGCTCTCTTTTCCCTCCCTCTCGCTCTCTTTTCCCTCCCTCTCGCTCTCTCTTTTCCCTCTCGCTCTCTCTTTTCCCTCTCGCTCTCTTTTCCCTCTCGCTCTCTCTTGTCCCTCTCGCTCTCTCTTGTCCCTCTCGCTCTCTCTTGTCCCTCTCGCTCTCTCTTGTCCCTCTCGCTCTCTCTTTTCCCTCTCGCTCTCTCTTTTCCCTCTCGCTCTCTCTTTTCCCTCTCGCTCTTTTCCCTCTCGCTCTCGCTCTCTTCCCTCCCTCTCGCTCTTTTCCCTCCCTCTCGCTCTTTTCCCTCCCTCTCGCTCTCTCTTTTCCCTCCCTCTCGCTCTCTCTTTTCCCTCCCTCTCGCTCTCTCTTTTCCCTCTCGCTCTCTTTTCCCTCTCGCTCTCTCTTGTCCCTCTCGCTCTCTCTTGTCCCTCTCGCTCTCTCTTGTCCCTCTTGCTCTCTCTTGTCCCTCTCGCTCTCTCTTGTCCCTCTCGCTCTCTCTTTTCCCTCTCGCTCTCTCTTTTCCCTCTCGCTCTCTCTTTTCCCTCTCGCTCTCTCTTTTCCCTCTCGCTCTCTTTTCCCTCTCGCTCTCTTTTCCCTCTCGCTCTCTTTTCCCTCTCGCTCTCTTTTCCCTCTCGCTCTCTTTTCCCTCTCGCTCTCTTTTCCCTCTCGCTCTCTTTTCCCTCTCGCTCTCTTTTCCCTCTCGCTCTCTTTTCCCTCTCGCTCTCTTTTCCCTCTCGCTCTCTTTTCCCTCTCGCTCTCTCTTTTCCCTCTCGCTCTCTCTTTTCCCTCTCGCTCTCTTTTCCCTCTCGCTCTCTTTTCCCCCTCGCTCTCTCTTTTCCCTCTCGCTCTCTTTTCCCTCTCGCTCTGTTTTCCCTCTCGCTCTCGCTCTCTTCCCTCCCTCTCGCTCTTTTCCCTCCCTCTCGCTCTTTTCACTTCCTCTCGCTCGCTCTTTTCCCTCCCTCTCGCTCTCTCTTTTCCCTCCCTCTCGCTCTCTCTCTTCCCCCCCCCCTCTTGCTCTCTCTCCTCCCCCCTCTCTTTTCCCTCGCTCTCTCCTGGCATGGTCAGTACAGAAATCTCTCGATCGTGGAGGGGTGAGAGGGAGTAATAAATATGGAGTCCCTACTGTGTCTGTGTATTTATTTCTAATGAAGTATTTTTCTCTGTGTGATGTGTTTTTTTTTTTTTTTTTAACCCTTTATTGGAGATTCTTAATGGCCAGGTCAAACTTGGCCTGACATTAAGAATCTCGGGCTTTATACCAGCTGGTAAAACATAGCTGGTATTAACCCCTTATTACCCAGCGTGCCACCTGCCACCAGGGCCTCTGGAAGAGTTGGATACAGCGCCAGAAGAGGGCGCTTCTATGAAAGCGCCATTTTCTGGGGTGGCTGTTGACTGCAATTCGCAGCGGGGGCCCAGAAAGCTTGGGCCACCCTGTGCTGCGGATTCCAATCCCCAGCTGCCTAGTTGTACCTGGCTGAACACAAAAAAATGAGCGAAGACCACGTCATTTTTTTTTTTTTTTAATTATTTCATGAAATTCATGAAATAATTTAAAAAATAAAGGGCTTCCCTATATTTTTGGTTCCCAGCTGGGTACAAATAGGCAGCTGGGGGTTGGGGGCAGCCCGTAGCTGCCTGCTGTACCTGGCTAGTTTACAAAAATATGGTGAAGCCCACGTCATTTTTTTTAAAAAAGTTTTTAGGCAATAACCTTAATAAAAATAAAATATAAAAAAAAAGGCTTCCCTGGATTTTCCATTGCCAGTGAAGGTAACACCAAACAGCGGGGGTTAGCAGCCAGTAGCTGCTTGGGTTACCCTTAGCAATAGAAAATGCAGCGGGAGCCCACACTTTTTTTTTTTTTTTTTTTTTTTTTTTTTTTTACTCCTAACCCTAGGGTTAGGGTTATGTGATTGGTTTTTTTTATTTTTAAAGAAAAAATTAAAAAAAAAAAAAAAACCGACATGGGCTTCGCCCATTGAGCACCAGAGCATTTTACTGCTCATTCATCCCTGCTCCTGACCACAGCACCAGCAGAACAAGTAATCAGATGACTCCAGTGTTGGCCGATTACTTGTTCTGTGTCCCTGCATCCATCGCAGTGTGTACGGGCTGTGAGGTCACCTGAGTTCAGTCCAGCACTGGAGTCAGCTGATCTGAACTCAGCTGAACTCTAGCCCGCACACGCTGCGATGGATGCAGGGGGACACAGAACAAGTAAGGTCTAAGCCGCACGGCGAGAAAAACAGTGCGAGTGGAGTGCGATAAAACATCGCATTCCATTCGGACCAATATTAGCCTGTGTGTCAGCGCACATGAGCAATTATTTTCTCAGCCCTAATTGGACCGAGAAAACAATCGCAGCATGCTGCGATTGTAATGCAAGACTCTTTCTCTTTTACCCATTCAAGTGTATGGGGTGAGAGAAAAATCGCACTGTACTTGCGGTACATCGGTGTACCGCAAGTGCAGAGCAAGAATCGCAATAGCCGACTACGGAGGAGAGAGGGAGAGAAATCCCTCCCACCCCTCCTGAGTGCCGGACCGTCCCCCGCAGCTGAGGTCTGCTCGCACAGTCGGACCTCAGTCGCAGGGACACACGTATGACACTCAGCTCTGCTGTACTGAGCATGAGCCGAGTGTAATGCGGGGGATCGCATTAATCCCCATGTGGCCCCAGCCTAATCGGCCGACACTTGAGTCAGCTGATCTGAACCCCTGTACACACAGCCCGCACACGGTCACATGTGATCGGCAGCAGGCAGTGACTGCTGTTAAGGCTACATTCACATGACCATTACGTTTTTGCGGGCCTCAAAAAACGGTCCTTTTTTTTCACGGATGCATCCGTGTGGCAACCGTGTGACATCCGTGTGCCTTCCGTTTTTTTTGCGGACCGGAAAAAACAGAAGCAGCAAGAAAGATAAGTAGATGAGTAGATATAGAGATGGATAGATAGATATAGAGAGAGAGGGATGAATGAATGAATGAATGAATAGAGGGATAGATAGATAGATAAGAAAGACATTTATAATGTCCCACCTACCTGCAGATTCTAAGCTGGCACCCTTTTGTGACTTTCATGTGGCACTAAGGTGCTTAGCCTTGTATTTAGCCAAAAAATAAATAAAAAAAAAATGACATGCAGTCCCCCTATCTTTTGTAGCCAGCTAGGGTAAAGCAAACGGCTGCAGCCTGCAAACAAAAATGAGAAAAAATCCAAAAAATTAATTCCGTCCAAATGACAGTTCATTGTAAACTTCAGTTCAGACCAGATAAGAGTTAACTCTATTGGATACAATTGTCATTAAGGGTGACGACCATAATCAATACACTGACCTATATAGAAAGCCGACTGATAAAAATAATCGCCTGCTTTTTTCTAGTAATCATCCCCCTCATCTGAAAAAATCATAGCCACACTCACAGTATCAAAGAGTGCGGTGAATAGTCACTGACCCAAAGGTGCTTGAACAGAGAGTAGATGAAATGTCCATAAAGTTTTCACAGCGGGGTTACCCCTCAAGGTTACTGAATGAGCAGAAAGACAGACAATCCACACAGGGATAAAGCGCAGAGGATAGTTTTTTCAAACACATATCACCCATGGTCTGTATTCATCCATAAAGTCTTGAGGAAACATTGGAATGTTCTATCTAACTCCTACCCCAATATTAAAGATTTTCACAGACCTCCCCTTATGTCTCATCGTAGGTCCCTGAATATTAGGGATAAAGTAGTGAGAGCGGACCTGGGCAGTGAAAGTAAACTAGTTCAGAGATTTCTTTCTGTGACAGGCACATTCCCGTGTCTGAACTGTGTTCACTGCTCAGGTGTGATTAAGGGATCCACATTTCAGCATCCTCGTACAGGGGAATCTTTTAGAATAAATGGATATTATACCTGTGATAGTAGTTTTGTGGTGTATATGTTGAAATGCCCTTGTGGTTTAATTTATGTAGATGAAACCACTCAAAAATGAAAAGATTTACTATCTAATCACAAGTATACAATAAGGCAAAAAAATCTAACCTTACCTGTATCACAGCATTTTGCTGAATTTTAGGCATAATATTTCCCAACTACGTTTCCAGATCTTGAAGCAGGTCCAGCTGCCCAGACGAGGGGGGGATCTCATCACAATGCTGAAGAGGAGAGAGACGTATTGGATATTCAGGCTGCAATCTCTGCAGCCGCTTGGTCTGAATAGAGACTATGATATTAGTGGTTTCTTGTAGTGAATGACTCGCTGATTACATTCTCTGTGTATTTTTCTGTGATCTAAATGTAAGGGGTGCTTCACACACAGCGAGATCGCTGCTGAGTCACGGTTTTTGTGACGCAGCAGTGACATCATTAGCGATCTCGCTGTGTGTGACACTGAGCAGCGATCTGGCCCCTGCTGTGAGATCGCTGCTCGTTACACACAGCCCTGGTTCGTTTTTTTATTGTTGCTCTCCCGCTGTGACGCACAGATCGCTGTGTGTGACAGCGAGAGAGTGACGAAATGAAGCGAGCAGGGAGCAGGAGCTGGCATCTGGCAGCTGCGGTAACCTGTAACCAGGGTAAACATTGGGTAACCAAGGTGGTTACCCGATATTTACCTTCGTTACCAGCCTCCGCCGCTCTCACGCTGCCTGTGCTGCCGGCTCCTGCTCTCTGCACATGTAGCTGCAGTACACATCGGGTTAATTAACCCGATGTGTACTGTAGCTAGGAGAGCAGGGAGCCAGCGCTAAGCAGTGTGAGCGGCTCCCTGCTCTCTGCACATGTAGCTGCAGGACACATCGGGTTAATTAACCCGATGTGTACTGTAGCTAGGAGAGCAGGGAGCCAGCGCTAAGCAGTGTGCGCGGCTCCTTGCTCTCTGCACATGTAGCTGCAGGACACATCGGGTTAATTAACCCGATGTGTACTGTAGCTAGGAGAGCAGGGAGCCAGCGCTAAGCAGTGTGCGCGGCTCCCTGCTCTCTGCACATGTAGCGACGTTATGATCGCTGCTGCGTCGCTGTATTTGACAGCTAAGCAGCGATCATAACAGCGACATACAAGGTCGCTGTTACATCACAGAAAATGGTGACGTAACAGCGATGTCGTTGTCGCTATGTGTGAACCCAGCCTTATCCCATCATGTAACTTTGTAAACAAATGCTTTTGGAAGCTTATTTGTTTGGTTGCTATAATATAACCTATGTTTGTCTAGTTTAAATTTCATGATGCTATGTGAATCCTTAAGGATAAAAATTATATAAAAAATTATAATAGTAAAAAAAGGCAAAATATTTATTGCAATAATTTATGAACAAGAGTTTTATTTATTTTGATGATTCACATTAATCATTATTATTGATGTTTCCGCCTTTTTCCCTCATATACTCTGCATTTATAAAAGTATATCTTTTTTTCTTGTTTTTTTTTTTTTTTTTCTTAACTTGAATTGGATCTTGGGATTTGAGTTTCACTAATATGTTAATTGATATAACTGATTATGCAAATAAGTAGGGTGTTTGCTCCTACCAGATCCATGAACCTTTATTATTTAGAGTGGGAATTGTGATGCAGTAATCATCTTTTGTTTGAGAAAGGCTTTTGCCGAAACGCGTTATAATATTTGACGCCTGTACATGGAATTGTACAATATAAAGAATCTACATTCATAAAGAAGAGTACTGGTCTTTTTCCTCATTTTTGATTGTGGATGCCTTCCATAGACCTGAGCACCGTTCATCCCTGAGTGCCGCCCTGGAACTTTTTTCCTCTGCAGCCTGCAAACCACAGCTGGCAGCTTCACCTTGGCTGGTAATCCAAAACAGAGGGCACCCCCACGCTGTTATTTTAAATTAAATAAATAATTTAAAACAAAAAACACGGGGTCCCTCCCCCCCCAAATTGGATCACCAGCCAAGGTAAAGCGGACAGCTGTGGTCTGGTATTCTCACACTAGGGAGGTACACCGTTATTGGACACTCCCCAGCCTAAAAATAGCAGGCCTCAGCCGCCCCAGAAGTGGCGCATCCATTAGATGCGCCAATCCTGGTGCTTCGCCCCAGCTCATCCCGTTTCCCTGGTGCGGTGGCAAACGGGGTAATATATGGGGTTGATACCAGCTGTGTAATGTCACCTGGTATCAAGCCCTGGGGTTAGTGATGTCAGGCGTGTATCAGATACCCGACATCACCAACCCAGGCAGTAATAAAAAAAAAAATAGACAACAAACACATTTTTATTTGAAAAAACACTCCCCAACACATTCCCTCTTTCACCAATTTATTAGAAAGAAAAATAAATCCAGGTCTGGTGTAATCCAAGCGGATCTCACGATGATCCATACCATAATCAATGTCCTAGTCAATGAAAAACAGAATGTTCCCTATCGGCTGGGAGAGCCGTGCAGTGACCTGAGCTAACATCAATAGGTCAGCCCAGGTCACTGCAGGGCATGACGAGTGCTGCTATCAGGAGGTTAGCGAGGTACATTACCTGCGATGATCGCTGAACTCCTGACAGCAGCGCTGTCACTGAGTTCAATGACCGCCGCCTTCACAAACCAAGTATCGCGAGAGGCCCGTGACGTCACCACTAGTCACAGTTTCGGGTTGACAGTGAGAGGTGATGTGACAAGCGGCGGGCATAGAAGGCAGTGACGACCGCTGACGTCAGGAGTGCTGAACTTCATCACCGCAGGTAATGAACTTACTAACCTCCTGACGGTAGCGCTTGTCATCCCCACGGCTGCTGACACTGCAGTGCGGGCAGCTGCTGACACTGCTGTGCGGGCAGCCGCGGGGCTGGGGCGGGACACAGACTGCACGGGCACCCGACGGAAGTTACACGGAAGTGCTTCCGTGTTGCTTCCGGGAATTTTGCGGAGCCATTGACTTGTATTGAGTCACGGTTCGTTATTACGGAACAGAATAGGACATGTTGCATAATAACGGAGCGGACATACGGCATCCGATGTGTTTTTTTTCTAGGATCGGATGCACATGGAAGTGCTACCGTGTGCCATCCGATCCTACACAAAAGACATTGAAAAGATGGTCCTGTCCGTGGGTCCGCAAAAAAAACAGGAACTGCAAGGACAAACGGAATGGTCATGTGAATGAGCCCACCTGTAGCTATTGCAGCGTGTGCGGGCTGTGAGATCAGGAGTCAGCTGACTCCAGTGCCGGCCGATAAATTCTGTGTCCCACTGCAGAAGGATCCGGTAAAATAATGGTTGCATGCGCTGCACATTTAATCCACAGGATCCAGTCATATGCGATATGCGTTTGCGGTTGTTTGCCTGCAGGCAATAAAACGCTGATGTGAAAGTAGCAAAATGCATGCTACACGAATGATACGGACGACACACAAACTAGGCAAGAGGGAAAAAAAAGCAATCCCATCACCCCTTAATTTTTTCCCCTCCCAATTTATTTTTTTCACATGTTGCACCGGCTAATAATCATAATTTCTGTACACACACACACACACACACACACCCACACACACACACACACACATAGACACACAGACTATGAACTATATGAGAACAAGCGAAAGATAGCCGCTTTCTTCCCATGGTTGTGTAGAGCTGGGAGCTACGCCTGTCTCTGTGTGATTGCTCTCAGTGCCTCCACACTGGGAAGAGGCAGGGAGGAGACTTTGGGTGGAGAGCTGAGTGGGTGTGTTAGACACAGTGGGTGTGTTAGATACAGCTCTAGAGCCACAAAGAATTATGGGAGTTGTAGGAACTGAACCCAGGAAGTCAGAAGAGATATTAACCCCATCAGAGCTGGAGCCAGCAATGAGGATGTGCTGCTAGTGCACAATAAAAGGTAATAGTTCTGAAAAAAACATAATAGATGTGTGGAGAGGCACATATTAGCAAGATTTATCAGAAAAAAAAAATCAGTTTTGGTAACTGGACAACTTTTTTAACACATATGGTAGAACATGGAGAAAATTCTTGTCCACCTTATAGGAGCTACGCTGGAGGAGGGGGTGCTGGTTAACTCCATACTAGAATTCCTTCAAAAATGTTTAGAGCAGGGTCTCAATACTATCATCCTTAAGGTTCAGGTATCAGCTCTAGGGGCCCTTTAAAACTGTCATTTGGTAGACAACCATTGTGTAATATGAGTAAGGATTTTCACTATTGGAAAAGTCTGTCTTCACTGAATACAAATTTTACCTCAGAATTTTGATAATGACTGATGAATTCTGGCAGAGTAAAAAGCAAATTAGTCTGATAAGAAATATTACAAAATTGGTTATTTTCATGTGAAATATTGATTAAATCAATATTTCACATGAAAATAACCAATTTTGTAATATTTCTTCTAAAACTAATATATAATAATATATAATAAAAATTAAAATGACAGTGATGCTTTAAGACCTTTTATTCTTCCCTGTACTATGTAATTGCAAAACATTACATTATAATGTATGGGAAAGAGCCTTGTTTACTCACTTTGTCAGATACTGACATGGAAGCCCTTGAGTTGCCTTTCACTTCATAAGGCTATGTGCGCACAGTGCGTTTTTCATGGAGTTTTGCTTGTTTTTCGGGTGCGTTTTTGTTCAGAAAACTGCATGACTTTGCTTCCCCAGCAAAGTCTGAGTTTTCATTTTTTCAGCGTTATTTTAGCTGTGTTTTTGTGGTGCGTTTTCCACCCATTGAGTTCAATGAAATGTTCATAAACGCAATGAAAAACGCAAATTGCAAATATAGCTGCGTTTTAATGCGTTTCTATGACTAAAAAAGCAGCTATAAACGCAAGGGTAGTACAGTGATGTGTACAGGAAGATGATTCCTTCTGTTGGTAAACACAGAAGCGTGAATCCTCCCGGTACCGCCACCGCTGCTTCCACCTCCCATCCGGCGCCATGTGCGGACGGGAGGTGGAAGCAGCTGTGAAATCAAAAGTGAACAGTAGAAAAAAAAAAAGGCATGCTCACCTGTCTGCAGACTCCCGGTACATGTCCGCGCCCAACTCCTCTTCCCTATACCGCCACCCCTGCTCCGGCTGTGTGCAGACTCCCAGGACACGTCCGATAGCTGCAGGACCTGCCGGTGATCAGCTGATGCGGCAAATGACCGCATCAGCTGTTCGTATAAGACTCGCGGTTAGGCCGGCTTTTTATCGCCAGGCCGGCTTAAACTATCAGCTGATGCGGTCAGGAGACAGCATCGCTGATCATCGGTAGCTCCTGCAGCGATCGAACGGGAGTCTGCACAGAAGTGAGTAGTTTTTTTTTTTTTGCACTGATGCATCAGCTGATTGTATAAACGCCGTTTATACAATCAGCTCATGTGATGTGATTCACATCTTTGAACCTGACACATCATCTGATCGCTTTGCCTTCCAGCAAACCGATCAGATGATATTGGATCCGGATTGGACGGCGCGGGACCTTGACCCAGGACTACTGCGGAGGGGGAGGGGGGTTCTTTATTTCAATAAAGATGGAGTCACTAATTGTGTTGTGTTTTATTTCTAATAAAAATATTTTTCTGTGTGTTTGTTTTTTTTTTTTTATCTTTACTAGAAATTCATAGTGGCCATGTCTAATATTGGCGTGACACCATGAATTTCGGGCTTAGGACCAGTTGATAATATACAACTGGCCCTAAACCCATTATGACCCAGCGAGTCACCTGGCATCAGGGCAGCTGGAAGAGTTGGATACAGCGCCAGAAGATGGCGCTTCTATGAAAGCGCCATTGTCTGAGGTGGCTGCGGACTGCAATTCTCAGCGGAGGTGACCAGAAAGCTTGGCACCCTGCACTGCGGATTCCAATCCCCAGCTGCCTAGTTGTACTTGGCTGGACTAAAAAATTGGGCGAAGCCCACGTCATTTTTTTTTTTTTTTATTATTTCATGAAATTCATGAAATAATTAAAAAAAAAAAAAAAGGGCTTCCCTATATTTTTGCTATCAGGCCGGGTACAAATAGGCAGCTGGGGGTTGGGGGCAGCCTGTACCTGCCTGCTGTACCTGGCTAGCATACAAAAATATGGCGAAGCCCACGTCATTTTTTGGGGGCAAAAAACTCCTGCATACAGTCCTGGATGGAGGATGCTGAGCCTTGTAGTTCTGCAGCTGCTGTCTGCTTTCCTGCATACACTAGTGGATGGAACATGCTGAGCCTTCTAGTTCTGCAGCTGCTGTCTGCTCTCCTGCATACATTAGTGGATGGAGCATGCTGAGCCTTGTAGTTCTGCTCCCCCTGCCTCTCCCTCCAGCATACAGGCCTGGATGGAGCATGCTGAGCCTTGTAGTTCTGCAGCTGCTGTCTGCTCTCCTGCATATACTAGTGGATGGAGCATGCTGAGCCTTGTAGTTCTGCAGCTGCTGTCTGCTCTCCTGCATACATTAGTGGATGGAGCATGCTGAGCCTTGTAGTTCTGCTCCCTATGCCTCTCCCTCCAGCATACAGTCCTGGATGGAGCATGCTGAGCCTTGTAGTTCTGCAGCTGCTGTCTGCTCTCCTGCATACACTAGTGGATGGAGTATGCTGAGCCTTGTAGTTCTGCTCCCCCTGCCTCTCCCTCCAGCATACAGTCCTGGATGGAGCATGCTGAGCCTTGTAGTTTTGCAGCTGTCTGCTCTTCTGCATACACTAGTGGAGAATGAAGAACATATTGAAAAAGGAAATGACATCAGACCTTTTTTTTTTTCAACAATCTTTAATGGCATTGTTCACTCATAAAAAAACGCGCAAAATGCAGCAAAAATGCATGCGTTTTTTGCCGCATTTTTTTGCCACGGGTGCGTTTTTTTGCGGCAAAAAACACTCAAAAACGCAGCGTCAAAAAAAACACAATGTGTGAACTTTCCCTAAGGGGCACTTTGCACACTACGACATCGCAGGTGCGATGTCGGTGGGGTCAAATTGAAAGTGACGCACATCCGGCGTCGCAGGAGATATCGTAGTGTGTAAAGCATTTTTGATATGATTAACGAGCGCAAAAGCGTCTTAATCATATCATCGGTGTAGCGTCTGTCATTTCCAGGAATTGGGAATGACCGATGTTACGATGTTGTTCCTCGTTTCTGCGGCAGCACACATCGCTGTGTGTGAAACTGCAGGAGTGAGGAACATCTACCTGCGTCCCGGCCGCAATGCGAAAGGAAGGAGGTGGGTGGGATGTTTACGTCCCGCTCATCTCCGCCCCTCCGCTTTTATTGGCCGCCTGCCGTGTGACGTCGCTATGACGCCGAACGACCCGCCCCCTTAATAAGGAGGCGGGTCGCCGGCCAGAGCGACGTCGCAGGGCAGATAATGTTCGCTTCGCCAGCTATCAGCATGATGTCGCAGCTGCGACGGGGGCGGGGACTATCGCGCTCGGAATCGCAGCATCGGCTTGCGATGTCATGGTGTGCAAAGTTCCCCTAAGAGTCGACGCTGGTGAAAGTTCCTGGCCCAGATGGATTCTCCTTACCCTATTATGGACACTTCTTGGAGTCCCTCTCCCTTCACCTGCTGTCCAATTTTAACGCCATCTTCAAAGGCTCATCGTTTCCTGGAGTCTTCTTACAAGCTCATATAATTATTTTATTAGGAAGGGAAAGAGCCATACCAATGTGTAAGCTATAGACCTTTTTCACTCCTTAACCCCTTCACCCCCCCAGCCGTTTTTCACCTTCCTGAAGCCAATTTTTTTTCAATTCTAGCCAGTGTCACTTTGAGGTAATAACTCTGAAATGCTTCAACAGATCCCAGTGATCCTTGAATTTGAATTTTTTCGTGACCTAATAAATTCTTGTTTGTGGTAAATTTAGGACAATATTTTGTGTATTTATTCGTTAACATATCGGAAAGTCGGCAATAACTTTGAAAATTTGCAATTTTCAAACTTTGAATTTTTGTGCCCTTTAAACCAGACAGTTATGTCACACATAAAATAGTTAACTAATCATGAGCGTCACTAGTCGATACTCGATCTAGTAGTCGGGTACGCTTGATGCACAGATGAGTATTGCGGGTCCTCGGATGTGTCGTTAATAAGATATCCTACACAAAGTGCTGGTTCGCAGTTGGGCTCTCTGCCCAGTAGCTCTATCATTGACTTCCATTATACTCGTTACTCGAGTCGAACCCATTGGAATGTCCAACTTGTTTGACTACAGTAAAGGGCACTCGAGCATTGTACTGTTAGCTCATTATTATTATTTATCTAAAATGTCTACTTTAAATCAGCACCATGTTTCAAGATAGGAAGTTATAAGGGTTAATTTTCAGCAATTTCTCATTTTTCCTCCAAAATTTACAATACCATTTTTTATTTTGGGTACCATATCACATTTGAAGGCCAATGACAGAAAATACCCGAAAGTGACACTGTTCTAATCTGCACCCAAACTGCTCCAAACCACATGCAAAAAGTTTACTAACATTTCAAGTGTTTCACAGGAACTAAAGAAATGTAGAAGGAAAAAATGAAACTTTTACTTTTTCCCACAAAAATGTTCTTTTTATCCTCACATTTTGCATTTTCAGTAGGGTAACAAGATACCCCCATATATGGTGAAATACTACTGGTTGGGTCCAGGGTAGAGCTCAGAATAGAAGGAGCGCCATTTGACTTTTGGAATGCAAAATTGTCTGAAATCGATAGTGGACACTGTGTTGTGTTTGCAGAGCCCCTGATGTGCCTAAACAGTGGAAACCTTCTCCACAAGTGACCCAATTTTGTAAACTTGGCCCCTCAAGGAATTTTATGTAGATATGTGGTGAACGCTTTGAATTCCTACCATAGGTACATAACAGAATTTTATAATGCTGAGTCGTGAAAATTAAAACAAAATACATTTTTACCACAAAAAGGTTGCTTCGACCCCAAATTTTTCATAAGGTAACCGCAGAAATTGCCCAACAAATTGTATGGTCCATTTTCACCCGAGTACACCGATATCCCTACTGTTTTTTGCGCACGGCAACTCAGAAGGGAAGGAGTGCTATTTGAATTTTGGAGCGCCATTTTGGCTGGAATAGATTGCAGACACTATAGGGTGCTTTACACACTGCGACATCGCCACGACGCTGTTTCATCATGGGGGTGATCGCTGACGTAGCGAACAATATCGCTATGGCAGCGTCACACGCATATACCTGCTTAGCGACGTCGCTGGAGATACCGAACAATCTCTCCTTTAAGGGGGCGGTTCATTTGGCGTCACAGCAGCATCACTAAGCAGCCGCCCAATAGCAGAGGAGGGGCGGAGATGAGCGGCCATAACATGCCTGCCCACCATCCTTCCTTCCTCATTGCTGGTGGACGCAGGTAAGGAGATGTTCGTCGTTCCTGTGGTGTCACACATGGTGATGTGTGATGCCGCAGGAACGACGAACAACCAGCGGCATGCACCACCAACGATATTATGATAAGGAGCAACGTGTCAACGATCAACGATTTTTGACGTTTTTGCGATCGTTGATCATCACTCCTTTTAGTCACACACAACGATATCGCTAACGGCGCCGGATGTGCGTCACGAACACCGAGACCCCGACAATTTATAGTTAGCGATATTGTTGTGTGTAAAGTACCCTTATGTCATATTTGAAGATCCCCTGACATGCAAAAAATGCTGAAACCCCTTCACAAGTAAACCCATTCTGGAAACTACACCTCTCAAGGAGTTCACCTTGGTGTGTAGAGAGGGTATGTGCGCACGTGTGCATTTTTCATGCGTTTTGGCAGCATTTTAAACTGCAGCGTAAAAGCATGCGTTGTGCGTCTCCAGCAGAGTCTATGAGAATTAAGCAAATTCCATGCGCATGTTGCTTTTTTAAACGCAGTGTTTTGGATGCCAAATATTTGACAAAATGGATGCGTTTAAAAAAAGCAGCATGTCACTACTTTTGTGCGTTTTGGTTGTATTTTCCACCCATTGAAATCAATGAGGTGTGTCAAAGTGCAACCAAAATGTTTAGCTGTGCGCTTGCACTTCATTTTTGTTACGTTCTGCATGCTTTTTTGACAAAAAAAGAGCAGGTCTTTCGGTCTCTCTCTGTCGGTGTCTGTCTTTCTCTCTGTTGGTCGGTCAGTCTCTCTCTCTCTGTCTCTGTCAGTCGGTCAGGCTCTCCCATTCTCTTACATATTCGCCGATCACTGGCGTAGCGCTGCACAGCTGTCACAAAGGTCCGGCGGCTTCTCCAGCTTTTGAAAATGCTGGCCGCTCATTATTCCATCTCGTATTCACTGCTTCCCCCGCCCACCGGCGCCTATGATTTGTTGCATTCAAACGAGCCCCCATGCTGAGTAACAGCTGTCTCACTGCAACCAATAACAGCCGCCAGTGCGACCGCTCTCTGTGAGCTCCACGCAGTAACTGAAGTGAGTTGCTCTATAAACGGTGACATCACTCAGGTTACCCGCGGGCGTCCACAACTGGTGTGTAGTGAGGGTATGTGCGCACGTGTGCATTTTTCATGCGTTTTGGCAGCATTTTAAACTGCAGCGTAAAAGCATGCGTTGTGCGTCCCCAGCAAAGTCTATGCTTTTTTAAACGCAGTGTTTTGGATGCCAAATATTTGACAAAATGGATGTATTTAAAAAAAGCAGCATGTCACTACTTTTGTGCGTTTTGGTTGCATTTTTCACCCATTGAAATCAATGAGGTGTGTCAAAGCGCAACCAAAATGTTTAGCCATGTGCTTGCACTGTATCTTTGTTACGTTCTGCATGCTTTTTTGACAAACAAACCGCAGGTCTTTCGGTCTCTCTGTCGGTGTCTGTGTCCGATCACTGGCGCAGCGCTGCACAGCTGTCACAAAGGTCCGGTGGCTTCTCCAGCTTTTGAAAATGCTGGCCGCTCATTATTCCATCTCGTATTCACTGCTTCCCCCGCCCACCGGCGCCTATGATTTGTTGCATTCAAACGAGCCCCCATGCTGAGTGGCAGCTGTCTCACTGTAACCAATAACAGCCGCCAGTGGGCGGGTCTATATCGTGCAGTAAAATAAATAATAAAAAAAAATAAGGCATGCTGTCCCCCCCAATTTTGATACCAGCCAAGGTAAAACCTCACGGCTGACGGCTGGTATTCTCAGGATGGGGAGCCCCACGTTATGGGGAGCCCCCCAGCCTAAAAATATCAGCCAGAGGGCACCCGGGATTGCCGCATCCATTAGATGCGACAGTCCCGGGACTCTACCTGGCTCATCCCGAATTGCCCGGGTGCGGTGGCAATCGGGGTAATAAGGAGTTAATGGCAGCCCATAGCTGCCAGAAAGTCATAGATTAATCATGGCAGGCGTCTATGAGACCCCACCCATGATTAATATGTAAGTTAAAGAAAATAAACACACACACCCAAAAATTCCTTTATTTGCAATAAAAGACAAAAAAACACCCTCTTTCCCCACTTTATTAATCCCCAAACACCCCTTCAGGTCTGATGTAATCCACACGAGGAGGTCCCACAATGCTTTAGCTCTGCTACATTGGAAGCTGACAGCGAGCGGCCACAGACCACGACCGCTCTCTGTGAGCTCCACGCAGTAACTGAAGCGAGTTGCTCTATCAACGGTGACATCACTCAGGCATCACGGGCATCCACAACTGGATCCTCCAACTGTGACAGCAAGTCGCCCGAGTGACTGAAGTGAGCCGCAAGATCACCGCTGCCGTCACTCAGGTGATTTGCGGTCTCGGGTGGAGGACTCCAGCTGGCTGCGGGTAACCTGAGTGACTGCACCGCTGATCGCGCGGCTCACTTCAGTCACTCATGGGATTTGTGGTCACCAGGGAGTCCTTCACGTGTGACCGCAAATCAGGCCGCGGCACACAGACAGAGCTGCGCGATGACAATGTTGTCGGGTGAAGTTCATTCTCATCGCGCGGCTCTGTTTCGCAGCCAGCCATGCTCTATGGGGATGTTGCAGAGCCGAGTGAGAACACACTGTCAAAAAATCATCCAAAATGCATTCAAAACGCATCCAAAATGTATGCGTTTTGGATGCATTTTTTTTTGTCAAACGTAGTGTTTACAGTTGTCAAAACCCTGCAGTTTATTTGTCAAGTCAGAACGCAGCGTGCGCACATAGTCTGAGCCATTTTAACCCTCAGGTGATTGACGGAGTAGTATACCATTGGGCTTTGAAAATACAAAATTATAATTTGTTCTACTAAAATGTTGGTTTAGCCCCAAAGTTTTAATTTACAAAAGGGTAATGGGAGAAAATCGGCCATACAACTTCTTACACTATTTCTCCTGAGTACACCAATACCCAATATATAGTCGAAAACTACTTTTGAGGCACAGTACAAAGCTCCAAAGACAAGGAACACTATATTGGAGTTTATATTTAGTTGTGATGGTTTGGGGGTGCCATGTCATATTAGCAGAGCCCCTGACATGCCAAAAAAGCAGACCTCGCCATGAGTGACCCCGTTTTACAAGCACACCCCTCAATGAATTCATCTAAGTGAGCATATTGACTTAACAGGTGTCCCACATAATTTTATAACATTAAAGAAAGTATAATTATTATTTTTTCACTAAAATGTTGTTGTTGCCCTAAGTTTTTTAATTTTATTTAAAGGCGAATAAGAAAAAAAAATAGACCACGATTTGTTGTGTAATTTTTCCTGTGTACGCCCTCCATGTAATCAGGAACTACTTTTGAGATACAGTGAAGAAGCTGAGAAGGGAAGGAGTACCATATTGGACTTCAGACTTTGCTGGAATGGTTTACGGGTGCTGAAAGAAAAAGTCCGTAGACCTCGAGAGCAAAGAAGACCTTGTAGACAATCCTTTCCAAGCAGGGACTGACGTTTATTCAGAGATACACAACAGAGTAGATAAGACAGGTTAAGCGGCACGGAGAGACACGCAGGTGTCCTGTAGAACAGCAGAATTAGCAACAGAAGAAGTCGCCAAAAGAGGCGTGGGGACTTTTTATACATGGTTTAACAAAGGAGAGCTTATACTGCAGAGAAAGGCGTATTCGTTAGAGAACAAAGAATATAATGATACATCATGACATTATTTACCAGCATTGCAGTAAAAACTCATTAAAATCCTATAGGTCTCCATGACACTTTTAATCAATTCAGCAATGTCGTCATTGCGGACATCTCTGATCCCTGAAGGTGCCTCAATTCACAAAACGTTTTAAACACTGACAACTCTATTGACAACTTAGTTTCTTTATCAATTCAATATATCTGCTATTCATTACTACAGTTAAAAAGTTAACCTTTTTGGCCTTTTTCTTATGCTTGTTAATAACACTGATTTCATTTCTATCTCCTTTCTGGGGGGGAGAACTCTAGCCAATGCATCTCATTAACTGCATAGTTAGTTTGTTCAAGTCTGCCTAAAATGGCTGTTAGATACAACATGGCTGCTTAGCATATTATGGCTGACTATTCTTTAACCCCTTCAGCCCCAAGCCTATTTTGACCCTAAAGACCAGGCCATTTTTTGCAATTCTGACCAATGTCACTTTATGAGGTTATAACTCTGGAACGCTTCAGCGGATCCCGGTGATTGATATTGTTTTTTCGTGACATATTGGGCTTCATGTTAGTGGTAAATTTAGGCCGATATTTTTTGCATTTCTTTGTGAAAAAACGGAAATTTCACGAAAATTTTGAAAATTTGGTAATTTTCAAACTTTGAATTTTTATGCTCTAAAACCAACGAGAGATATGACACAAAATAATTAATAAATAACATTTCCCACATGTCTCCTTTACATCAGAACAATTTTGGGGAAAAAAAAAAAAATTAAGGAAGTTATAGGGGTTCAAAGTTTATGAGCAATTTCTCATTTTTACAACAAAATTTACAAAGCCACTTTTTTTTAGGGACCACATCACATTTGAAGTGATTTTGAAAGGTCTACATGACACAGAACACCCAAAAGTAACACCATTCCAAAAACGGCACCCCTCAGGCTACTCAAAACCACATTCAAGAAGGTTATTAACCCTTCAGGTGCTTCACAGTAACTAAAGCAATGTGGAAGGAAAAAATGAACATTTTACTTTTTGCAACAAAAATGTTAATTTAGGCTCAAATATTGCATATTCACAAGGGAAGCAGAATTAAATGAACCCCCAAAATTTGTTGGGCAATTTCTACTGAACACGCAGATACCTTATATGTGGCGAAAAACCACTGTTTGGGCGCACAGCAGGACTCGGAAGGGAAGGAGCGCCATTTGACTTTTTTGAACAGAAAATTAGCTGGAATCGTTAGCCGCACCATGTTGCATTTGGAGAGCCCCTGAGGTGCCGAAACAGTGGAGCTCCCCCACATGTGACCCCATTTTGGAACTAGACCCCTCATGGAATTTATCTAGATGTTTATTGAGCACTTTGAGCCTCTGGGGGCTTCACAAAAGTTAATAGAGTTGAGCCGTGAAAATAAAAAAAAAAATATTTTACCTCAAAATTGTTACTTCAACCAGGTAGCTTTTTTTTCACAAGGGTATCAGGAAATATTGCACCATAAAATGTATTGTGCAATTTCTCCTGAGTACGCAGATACCTCATATGTGGTGGAACTCAAATGTTTGGGCGCACAGCAGGGCTCGGAAGGCAAGGAGCGTCATTTGACGTTTCAAACGCAAAATTGTCTGGGATAATTCGCGTATTCCATGTTGCGTTTGGAGACCCCCTGAGGTGCCTAAACAGTAGAACTCCCCCACATGTGACCCCATTTTGGAAACTAGACCCCCATGGTATAGAAAAAAAAAAAAAAACAGCGGCAGATGGGGGGGGGGGGGGCGGCAGATGGGGCGGCAGCAGATGGGGGGGCAGCGGCATATAAAGGGAGCATCTGTGATTGTGAGACGGCGGCTGGGATAGGGTGGGGGCGGATGGGAGAGGGCGCAGTGGATGCAGGAGCGGCAGAGGATGGGGGGGAGGGGGGGATGGGGGGGATGGGTGGGAAGGGGAGTGGGAGGTGAGATTGGGGATAGTTACCCTACAGGATGGATCTAGGCAGCTGGATCACAGGAGATGAAGGAGGCAGCAGATCGGGGAGGGTGAGAGGTGGGGGAGGGAGCGCAGCGCAGATCACGGAGGAGACAGGTGAGCAGAGCACAGATCACGGGGGTGAGAGGTGAGGGAGAGCGGACAGCAGATCACGGGGGTGACAGGTGAGGGAGCACAGATCACGGGGTGACAGGTGAGGGAGCACAGATCACGGGATGACAGGTGAGGGAGCACAGATCACGGGGTGACAGGTGAGGGAGCACAGATCACGGGGTGACAGGTGAGGGAGCACAGATCACGGGGTGACAGGTGAGGGAGCACGGATCACGGGGTGACAGGTGAGGGAGCACAGATCACGGGGTGACAGGGGAGGGAGCACAGATCACGGGGGTGACGGGAGGGAGCGCACATCACGGGGGTGACAGGGGAGGGAGCGCACATCACGGCGGTGACATGGGAGGGAGCGCACATCACGGCGGTGACGGGAGGGAGCGCACATCACGGCGGTGACAGGGGAGGGAGCGCACATCACGGCGGTGACAGGGGAGGGAGCGCACATCACGGCGGTGACAGGGGAGGGAGCGCACATCACGGCGGTGACAGGGGAGGGAGCGCACATCACGGCGGTGACAGGGGAGGGAGCGCACATCACGGCGGTGACAGGGGAGGGAGCGCACATCACGGCGGTGACAGGGGAGGGAGCGCACATCACGGCGGTGACAGGGGAGGGAGCGCACATCACGGCGGTGACGGGAGGGAGCGCACATCACGGCGGTGACAGGGGAGGGAGCGCACATCATGGCGGTGAGGGGACGAGCAGCCGATCACGAGGGAAAGGGGCCGGGGAGCAGATCGGGGGGGACCGGTGGCACTGTGGCAGATGGAGGGCGGCGGCGGATCGGGAGGTGTGGGGGTGAGTGTGCGGGCAGCAGATACGAGGGGTGGGGGTGCAGGTGGCAGATCGCGGCGGAGGGCAGCAGCGGCGGCAGATCGGGAGGTGTGGGGGTGAGTGTGCGGGCTGCAGATACGAGGGGTGGGGGTGCGGGTGGCAGATCGCGGCGGAGGGCAGCAGCGGCGGCGGATCGGGAGGTGTGGGGGTGAGTGTGCGGGCAGCAGATACGAGGGGTGGGGGTGCAGGTGGCAGATCGCGGCGGAGGGCAGCAGCGGCGGCGGATCGGGAGGTGTGGGGGTGAGTGTGCGGGCAGCAGATACAAGGATTGGGGGTGCGGGTGGCAGATCGCGGCGGAGGGCAGCAGCGGCGGCGGATCGGGAGGTGTGGGGGTGAGGGTGCGGGCAGCAGATACGAGGGGTGGGGGTGCGGGTGGCAGATCGCGGCAGCGGATCGGGAGGCCGGTTTCATACAGTGCAATGGCAGCGCGGCAACTTCCGGGTCCCATGCTCCGGTCTCATAACAGCATGGGACCGGAGCTTGTTGCCCTGCCATTGCACTGTGTACACTCACTGTGCTGGCGTGCTGCAGGGACGATGACGGGGGCGGTCACCGGCAACAGGTCCACTGTGATTGGAGAAATCGGTCACAAGGCCGATCTCTCCAATCAGAGCTACTGGAGCTGGGGGAGGGTGATCCAGTGAGGTCACCCAGCTCCAGCCAATGGCCAGTGCTATAGCTGCACTGGCCAGGGCTGGATTTCAATGTTTCAGTCACTTTTTAAATGGCTGGAATATTACAGTGGCTGTGATTGGTTGAGCGACGTTCGTCAGCCAATCACAGCCTCCGTAGGTCCGGGGAGGAGGCACCACCCCTCCTGAGGTCAGGTACAGGTCCCCTCCTCCCCGAATCTACGGTTTATCCTAACTTTTCGCAGTCACCGGAGGCTCCGGTGCCGCGATTACGCCATGACAGAAAGATCCGTCCTTGGTCGTTAAGGCCCAGGGCACAAGGACGGATCTTTCCGTCCATGGTCGTGAAGGGGTTAACAGGTGCCATGTCACATTGGCAGAGGCCATCAGGTATGAGAACAACAGAAGTGACCCTATTTTACACATTGCACCCCTCAATGAATTCATCTAGGCGTGCAATGAGCAAATTGACAGGACAGGTGTGTGTCAAAATGTAATACTGTTTGGCGATGAAGATAAAGCATACAAAAATATGGCGAAGCCCACGTCATTTTTTGGGGGGGACAAAAAACTCTTGCATACAGTCCTGGATGGAGGATTCTGAGCCTTGTAGTTCTGCAGCTGCTGTCTGCTCTCCTGCATATACTAGTGGATGGAGCATGCTGAGCCTTGTAGTTCTGCAGCTGCTGTCTGCTCTCCTGCATACACTAGTGGATGGAGCATGCTGAGCCTTGTAGTTCTGCAGCTGCTGTCTGCTCTCCTGCATACACTAGTGGATGGAGCATGCTGAGCCTTGTAGTTTTGCTCCCCCTGCCTCTCCCTCCAGCATACAGGCCTGGATGGAGCATGCTGAGCCTTGTAATTCTGCCGCTGCTGTCTTCTCTCCTGCATACACTAGTGGATGGAGTATGCTGAGCCTTGTAGTTCTGCCCTCCCTGTCTCTCCCTCCAGCATACATTCCTGGATGGAGCATGCTGAGCCTTGTAGTTCTGCAGCTGCTGTCTTCTCTCCTGCATACACTAGTGGATGGAGTATGCTGAGCCTTGTAGTTCTGCTCCCCCTGCCTCTCCCTCCAGCATATAGTCCTGGATGGAGCATGCTGAGCCTTGTAGTTCTGCAGCTGTCTTCTCTCCTGCATACACTAGTGGAGAATGAAGAACATATTGAAGAAGGAAATGACATCAGACCTTTTTTTTTTTTTTTCAACAATTTTTAATGGCATTGATAAGGCTGCTTTCACACTACATTTTTTTAACATCCGTTATGAACGTTTTTTTAATGCAAAAACGGATCCAGTGCAAATGCGTTTTCATTTCAATGCATTTGCAATGGACTCGCGTCAACATTCGTTCACCTGCGTTTGCGTGTTATATAGTAAGGATCCAGCGACTTGCAGTTTTTTAACTGTTTTCAAAAACGCTTATTGTAGCGTTTTTAAGCTGCGTCCAAATACTGCAAAATGCTGGATCCTGACTAAACAGCATGCAAACGCAGGTGAACGCTGGCATGCTGATACAGGATCCTGCTTGCTCTACTGAGCATGCACAGAAACCAGCCTCGCGTGATCAGTCCCTCTCTCCCCCTCCCCCTCCCTCTCTCTCTACACCTCCCTCCCTCTCTCCCTCTCTCTCCACCTCCCTCCCCCTCCCTCTCTCTCCTCTCTCTCTCCCCCGCCTGAGAGCGGAGGACGCTCGTAACCAAGGTAAACATCAGGTAACCACGGTCTTAGTTACCTGATGTTTACGTTGGTTACGTGTGCAGGGAACCGGCTCCTAGCAGCTGCAGACACTCGGAACCAATGTAAATATCGGGTATCCAAGCAAGTTACCTGATGTTTACCTTGGTTACGAGCCTGCACAGCTGTCAGAAGCCGGCTCCCAGTCTTTCACGTTCAGTTCCCCTCACTCCCGATCACATGACTCCAATGCCCGCCCATAAACTTAAAGTGACAGGATCCTGCAAAATAACACATGCGTTTGCATGCGTTTTTTTGCTGTAAAAGCAGGATCCGCTTTTACAGCAAAAAAACGTTCATGACGCATGTTAAAAAAACGTAGTGTGAAAGCAGCCTTACACCAAAACGCTGTTTAAAACGCATGCGTTATTTGCCGCGGGTGCATTTTTGTGCGTTTTTTGCGGCAAAAACACTCAAACGCAGCGTCAAAAAACACAGTGTGTGAACTTTCCCTAAGAGTCCATGCTGGTGAAAGTTCCTGGCCCAGATGGATTCTCCTTACCCTATTATGGACACTTCTTGGAGTCCCTCTCCCTTCACCTGCTGTCCAATTTTAACGCCATCTTCAAAGCAAATCGTTTCCTGGAGTCTTCTTACAAGCTCATATAATTTATTAGGAAGGGAAAGATCCATAGAAATGTGTACGCTATAGATCTTTTTCACTCCTTAACCTCTTCACCCCCCAGCCTTTTTTCACCTTCCTGAAGCCAATTTTTTTTTTAATTCTAGCCAGTATCACTTTGAGGTAATAACTCTGAAATGCTTCAACAGATCCCAGTGATCCTTGAATTTGTATTTTTTCGTGGCCTATTATATTTCATGTTTGTGGTAAATTTAGGACAATATTTTGTGCATTTATTCGTTAACATATCGGAAAGTCGGCAATAACTTTGAAAATTTGCAATTTTCAAACTTTGAATTTTTGTGCCCTTTAAACCAGACAGTTATGTCACACATAAAATAGTTAACTAATCATGAGCGTCACTAGTCGATACTCGATCTAGTAGTCGGGTAAGCTTGATGCACGGATGAGTATTGTGGGTCCTCGGATGTGTCGTTAATAAAATATCCTTCACAAAGTGCTGGTTCGCTTCAGTGAATGATGGGAGCCGGCACCCCAATGTGGGCAGTTGGGCTCTCTGCCCATTATACTCGTTACTCGAGTCGAACCCATCAGAATGTCCAACTTGCTTGACTACAGTAAAGGGCACTCAAGCATTGTACTGTTAGCTCATTATTATTATTTATCTAAAATGTCTACTTTACATCAGCACCTTTTTTGAAGATAGGAAGTTATAAGGGTTAATTTTCAGCAAATTCTCATTTTTCTTCCAAAATTTACAATACCATTTTTATTTTGGGGACCATATCACATTTGAAGGCCAATGACAGAAAATACCCGAAAGTGAAGGTCCTGTCACACAGAGATAAATCTGAGGCAGATCTGTGGTTGCAGTGAAATTGTGGACAATCAGTGCCAGGTTTGTGGCTGTGTACAAATGGAACAATATGTCCATGATTTCACTGCAACCACAGATCTGCCAAAGATTTATCTCTGTGTGTGACGGGGCCTTGACACGATTCTAATCTGCACCCAAACTGCTCAAAACCACATGCAACAAGTTTAGTAACATTTCAAGTGTTTCACAGGAACTAAAGAAATGTAGAAGGAAAAATGAAACTTTTACTTTTTCCCACAAAAATGTTCTTTTTAGCCTCAAATTTTGCATTTTCAGTAGGGTAACAAGATACCCCCATATATGGTGAAATACTACTGTTTGGGTCCAGGGTAGAGCTCAGAATAGAAGGAGCGCCATTTGATTTTTGGAATGCAAAATTGTCTGAAATCGATAGTGGACACTGTGTTGTGTTTGCAGAGCCCCTGATGTGCCTAAACCGTGGAAACCTTCCCCACAAGTGACCCAATTTTGTAAACTCGGCCCCTCAAGGAATTTTAAGTAGATATGTGGTGAACGCTTTGAATCCCTAGGTACATAACAGAATTTTATAACGTTGAGTCTTGAAAATTTTAAAAAAATAGAATAGATTGCAGACACTATAGGGTGCTTTACACGATGCGACATCGCTAGCGATAGCTAGCGATGTCGTGTGTGATAGCACCTGTCCACGACGCTGTTTCATCATGGGGGTGATCGCTGCCATAGCGAACAATATCGCTACGGCAGCGTCACACGCACATACCTGCTTAGCGACGTCGCTGGAGACACCGAACAATCTATCCTTTAAGGGGGCGGTTCATTCGGCGTCACAGCAGCGTCACTAAGCGGCCGCCCAATAGCAGAGGCGGGGCGGAGATGAGCTGCCGTAACATGTCGCCCACCTTCTTCCTTTCTCATTGCCAGTGGACGCAGGTAAGGAGATGTTCGTCGTTCCTGCGGTGTCACACATAGTGATGTGTGATGCCGCAGGAACGGCGAACAACCAGCGGCATGCACCACCAACGATATTATGATAAGGAGCAACGTGTCAACGATCAACGATTTTTGACGTTTTTGCGATCGTTGATCATCGCTCCTTTTAGTCACACACAACGATATCGCTAACGGCGCCGGATGTGCGTCACGAACACCGAGACCCCGACAATTTATAGTTAGCGATATTGTTGTGTGTAAAGTACCCTTATGTCATATTTGAAGATCCCCTGACATGCAAAAAATGCTGAAACCCCTTCACAAGTAAACCCATTCTGGAAACTACACCTCTCAAGGAGTTCACCTTGGTGTGTAGAGAGGGTATGTGCGCACGTGTGCATTCTTCATGCGTTTTGGCAGCATTTTAAACTGCAGCGTAAAAGCATGCGTTGTGCGTCTCCAGCAGAGTCTATGAGAATTAAGCAAATTCCATGCGCATGTTGCTTTTTTAAACGCAGTGTTTTGGATGCCAAATATTTGACAAAATGGATGCGTTTAAAAAAAGCAGCATGTCACTACTTTTGTGCGTTTTGGTTGTATTTTCCACCCATTGAAATCAATGAAGTGTGTCAAAGTGCAACCAAAATGTTTAGCTGTGCGCTTGCACTGCATTTTTGTTACGTTCTGCATGCTTTTTTGACAAAAAAAACGCAGGTCTTTCGGTCTCTCTCTGTCGGTGTCTGTCTTTCTCTCTGTTGGTCGGTCAGTCTCTCTCTCTCTCTCTCTCTCTCTGTCAGTCGGTCAGGCTCTCCCATTCTCTTACATATTCGCCGATCACTGGCGTAGCGCTGCACAGCTGTCACAAAGGTCCGGCGGCTTCTCCAGCTTTTGAAAATGCTGGCCGCTCATTATTCCATCTCGTATTCACTGCTTCCCCCGCCCACCGGCGCCTATGATTTGTTGCATTCAAACGAGCCCCCATGCTGAGTAACAGCTGTCTCACTGCAACCAATAACAGCCGCCAGTGCGACCGCTCTCTGTGAGCTCCACGCAGTAACTGAAGTGAGTTGCTCTATAAACGGTGACATCACTCAGGTTACCCGCGGGCGTCCACAACTGGTGTGTAGTGAGGGTATGTGCGCACGTGTGCATTTTTCATGCGTTTTGGCAGCATTTTAAACTGCAGCGTAAAAGCATGCGTTGTGCGTCCCCAGCAAAGTCTATGCTTTTTTAAACGCAGTGTTTTGGATGCCAAATATTTGACAAAATGGATGCATTTAAAAAAAGCAGCATGTCACTACTTTTGTGCGTTTTGGTTGCATTTTCCACACATTGAAATCAATGAGGTGTGTCAAAGCGCAACCAAAATGTTTAGCCATGTGCTTGCACTGTATTTTTGTTACGTTCTGCATGCTTTTTTGACAAACAAACCGCAGGTCTTTCGGTCTCTCTGTCGGTGTCTGTGTCCGATCACTGGCGCAGCGCTGCACAGCTGTCACAAAGGTCCGGTGGCTCTCTGTGAGCTCCACGCAGTAACTGAAGTGAGTTGCTCTATAAACGGTGACATCACTCAGGTTACCCGCGGGCGTCCACAACTGGATCCTCCAACTGTGACAGCAAGTCGCTCGAGTGACTGAAGTAAGCCGCAAGATCACCGGTGACGTCACTCAGGTGATTTGCGGTCTCGGGTGGAGGACTCCAGCTGGCTGCGGGTACCTGAGTGACTGCACCGCTGATCGCGCGGCTCACTTAAGTCACTCATGGGATTTGTGGTCACCAGGGAGTCCTTCACGTGTGACCGCAAATTAGGCCGCGGCACACAGACAGAGCCGCGCGATGACAATGTTGTCGGGTGAAGTTCATTCTCATCGCACGGCTCTGTTTCGCAGCCAGCCATGCTCTATGGGGATGTAGCAGAGCCGAGTGAGAACGCACTGTCAAAAAATCATCCAAAATGCATTCAAAATGCATCCAAAATGTATGCGTTTTGGATGCATTTTTTTTGTCAAACGTAGTGTTTACAGTTGTCAAAACCCTGCAGTTTATTTGTCAAGTCAGAACGCAGCGTGCGCACATAGTCTGAGCCATTTTAACCCTCAGGTGATTGACGGAATAGTATACCATTGGGCTTTGAAAATGCAAAATTATAATTTGTTCACTAAAATGTTGGTTTAGCCCCAAATTTTAATTTACAAAAAGGGTAATGGGAGAAAATGGGCCATACAACTTCTTACACTATTTCTCCTGAGTACGCCAATACCCCGTATAGTCGAAAACTACTTTTGAGGCACAGTACAAAGCTCCAAAGACAAGGAGCACTACAGGCCAAAAGTTTTGAGAATAACACCAAAATTATATTTTCACATGATCTGTTGCCCTCTGGTTTTTAATTGTGTTTGTCTGATGTTTACATCACATACAAAAATATAATTGCAATCATATTATGAGTACCAAAAGGTATATTGACAGTTAGAATGAGTTAATGCAGTAAGTCAATATTTGCAGTGTTGACCCTTCTTCTTCAAGACCTCTGCAATTCTCCCTGGCATACTCTCAATCAACTTCTGGACCAAATCCTGACTGATAGCTGTCCATTCTTGCATAAGCAATGCTTGCATTTTGCCAGAATTTGTTGGTTTGTGTTTGTCCACCCGTCTCTTGATGATTGCCCACAAGTTCTCAATGGGATTAAGATCTGGGGAGTTTCCAGGCCATGGAACCAAAATCTCTGTTTTGTTCCATGAGCCATTTAGTGATCACCTTTGCTTTATGGCAAGGTGCTCCAGCATGCTGGAAAAGGCATTGTTGGGCGCCAAACTGCTCTTGGACAATTGGGAGAAGTTGCTCTTGGAGGACTTTCTGGTACCATTCTTTATTCATGGCTGTGTTTTTAGGCAAGACTGTGAGTGATCCGATTCCCTTGGCTGAGAAGCAACCCCACACATGAATCGTTTCAGGATGCTTAACAGTTGGCATGAGACAAGACTGGTGGTAGCGCTCACCTCTTCTTCTCCTATTAAGCTGTTTTCCAGATGTCCCAAACAATCAAAAAGGGGATTCATCTGAGAAAATGACTTTACCCCAATCCTCAGCAGTCCACTTCCTGTACCTTTTGCAGAATATCAGTCGGTCCCTGATGTTTTTTCTGGAGAGAAGTGGCTTCTTTGCTGCCCTCCTTGAAACCAGGCCATGCTCAAAGAGTCTCCGCCTCACAGTGCGTGCAGAAGCACTCACACCAGCCTGCTGCCATTGCTGAGCTAGCTCGGCACTGCTGGTAGTCCGATCCCACAGCTGAAACAGTTTTAAGATACGGCCCTGGCGTTTGCTGGTCCTTCTTGGGCGCCCTGGATCCTTTTTGGCAACAATGGAAGCTCTCTCCTTTAAAGTTTTTGATGATGCGATAGATTGTTGACTGAGATGCAATATTTGTAGTTGCGATACTCTTCCCTGTTAGGCCATTTTTGTGCAGAGCAATGATGGCTGCACGTGTTTCTTTAGAGATAACCATGGTTAACTGAAGAGAAACAATGATACCAAGCACCAGCCTCCTTTTAAAGTGTCCAGTGGGGTCATTTTTACTTAATCATGACTGATCGCCAGCCCTGTCCTCATCAACACCCACACCTGTGTTAATGGAACAATCACTAACACAATGTTAGCTGCTCCTTTTAAGGCAGGAATGCAATGCTGTTGAAATGTGTTTTGGGGGTTAAAGTTCATTTTCTTAGCCAATATTGACTTTGCAAGTAATTGCTGTTAAGCTGATCACTCTTTATGACATTCTCGAGTATATGTAAATTGCCATTAGAAAAACCTAAGCAGTAGACTTTGTAAAAATTAATATTTGTAGCATTCTCAAAACTTTTGGCCATGACTGTTTATTGGAGTTCATATTTAGTTGTGATGGTTTGGGGGTGCCATGTCATATT
Organism: Anomaloglossus baeobatrachus; assembly: GCF_048569485.1. Classification (NCBI taxonomy): domain Eukaryota; kingdom Metazoa; phylum Chordata; class Amphibia; order Anura; family Aromobatidae; genus Anomaloglossus; species Anomaloglossus baeobatrachus. The sequence continues at coordinate 432,338,392 of NC_134353.1, forward strand.
AGCAGAGCCCCTGACATGCCAAAAAAGCAGACCTCGCCATAAGTGACCCCGTTTTACAAGTACACCCCTCAATGATTTCATCTAGGTGAGCATATTGACTTAGCAGGTGTCCCATATAATTTTATAACATTAAAAAAAGTATAATTATTATTTTTTCACTAAAATGTTGTTGTTGCCCTAAGTTTTTTAATTTTATTTAAGGGCGAATAAGAAAAAAAAATAGACCACGATTAGTTGTGTAATTTTTCCTGTGTACGCCCTCCATGTAATTAGGAACTAGTTTTGAGATACAGTGAAGAAGCTGAGAAGGGAAGGAGTACCATATTGGACTTCAGACTTTGCTGGAATGGTTTGCGAGTGCTGAAAGAAAAAGTCCGTAGACCTCGAGAGCAAAGAAGACCTTGTAGACAATCCTTTCCAAGCAGGGACTGACGTTTATTAAGAGATACACAACAGAGTAGATAAAACAGGTTAAGCGGCACGGAGAGACACGCAGGTGTCCTGTAGAACAGCAGAATTAGCAACAGAAGAAGTCGCCAAAAGAGGCGTGGGGACTTTTTATACATGGTTTAACAAAGGAAAGCTTATACTGCAGACAAAGCCGTATTCGTTAGAGAACAAAGAATATAATGATACATCATGACATTATTTACCAGCATTGCAGTAAAAACTCATTAAAATCCTATAGGTCTCCATGACACTTTTAATCAATTCAGCAATGTCGTCATTGCGGACATCTCTGATCCCTGAAGGTGACTCAATTCACAAAACGTTTTAAACACTGACAACTCTATTGACAACTTAGTTTCTTTATCAATTCAATATATCTGCTATTCATTACTACACAGTTAACCTTTTTGGTCTTTTTCTTATACTTGCTAATAACACTGATGTCATTTCTATCTCCTCTCTGGGGGGAGAACTCTAGCCAATGCATCTCATTAACTGCATAGTTAGTTTGTTCAAGTCTGCCTAAAATGGCTGTTAGATACAACATGGCTGCTTAGCACATTATGGCTGACTATTCTTTAACAGGTGCCATGTCACATTGGCAAAGGCCATGAGGTACGAGAACAACAGAAAGTGACCCTATTTTATACACTGCACCCCTCAATGATTTCATCTAGGGGTGCAGTGAGCAAATTGACAGGACAGGTGTGTGTCAAAATGTAATACTGTTTTGGCGATGGAGAAAAAGTAATTGCATTTTTACCACTAAAATGATGTTTTAACCGCATACTTCCAATTTTCACAAGGAGACTAGGTAAAAAAAAGCCCCATAATCTGTTGCCCAATTTCTCCAGAATATGGCAATGCCCAACATGTGACAGTACATTACTGTTTGGCCACACAGCAGGGCTCGGGAGGGAAGGAGTGCCATTTGACTTTTGGAGCACAGATTTTCCTAAAATAGTTTTCATACTCCAGTGGCCACATGTTGGAAATTATGCCCCTCTGGTAGTTCATCTCCGGTGTAGTGATGAATTTCTCTCTGGAAAACTCCTGTGGAGTCAAAAACAGTGAATTTTGCAAAATTAAAAATTGCAAATAAGCCATTGTAGTGCCCGTACCTTGTGCCCAGCTTGTGCTTTTGCGGACACACACCCCATAAATTAAGCTGCCTCTGTTCACTGCAACAATTCCAAACATATTAACTGTTGTTTAGACACATTGTGGTGATCAAAAGGGAGGGGGCATTTGGATTTGGGAGTGCAGAGTCTGTTGGATTTCTTTTTGGGGGGTGTCTTACCGCTTTTCACAGACTTTTTGTGCTACTAGTAACATGGAGACCCCTATATTGCCATTAACCGATGACGGAACTGAGTGGGGACTTGAGTTGAATGCTATTTGGTGGCAACCTGTGGTACAGAACATTTTGGATCAGTTCACATTTATCCTCTGCTTTATGTTGAGCACTTGCATAAGGGTTTCCATCTACATATCTGAAATACATGTTTTATATGAAACCCCTGCCAGGTCCATTCACAAATGAGTCAGTACTCTAGACCTCTGTTCAGCGGTGTCCTTCTTTTCAAAAGTGCACAAAATTGTTATTGTCCTCACTTTTGTGCACACTTAAAAGGATGGACATCGCAGGACCACAGGCCAGACTGGATTCCAAAATGACTCCATTTGCCTCATTATAGCGAATTTTCTATTGAGAATTTTTTTTCAAATGGTTTTTATTGATTTTCAAATGTAGGGTAGGGCATGAACTAAAAGTATATGGTGATATAGAAGGAAAATTTAGGAAATTAGGGATAGTGATTACATGGGGTAAACGGGGGAGGGGAATAAATAAACTAAGCAATTTACATGGAAACATCGGCGCTTTTTCCTTTTGTTAACAGTTTGTTAATCTGAGTATTTTTACAATTATATATACTGTAGTTTTTGGATTATAAGACGCACGAAAATTTGGGAGGAAAATTAATGGTGCGTCTTAAAATCCGAATGTAGCTTACTGGGAGGTGGAGAATGCATGCTATGCTGGCTGCCGTGCGAGCTGCGGTGGGGGCTGTCTGTCTGTGTGGCTGTCTGTGCAGAGGGCTGTCTGTGTGGAAGGATGTCTGTGTGGGCGGTGCGGCGCGTGTCCCAGAAGCTCTGGTTTGAAATAATGGCACCCAGAGTTGGCACATGCGCGATGGAGCTCTCGGCTTGTCATTGAGCCAAGCGCTCCATCTTTGCAATGCCAGCAGAGCATCTATGACACTCGCCACACCAACCTGCTCCATACAGCCATCATAGACCCCCACCGTTGCCATCACAGACCCCCCACCGCTGCCATCATAGAACCCACCGCAGTGCCTGCAGCATCGCCATACTCCAGCACTGCCCCTGCCTCCTGTGACCCCGCTCCCACCACTGCTGCTGCCCCGGACCCCATTTTTTATTTTTATTTTTTTTTTTGTTACCTTTTTCACCTCTAAATTTGGGGGTGCGTCTTATAATCCGATGCGTCTTATAAAACAAAAAATACATCATAGCTGGATATATAATGACATAGAGAGCTTAGTCCTAGTCAATGGAGTCATTAATATACAAGTTGTGTGTGAAGGTTTTGATCCAAGGAAGCCATTTTCAGTTGTATTTTTTTGTATTTCGTCTCCCTTAGAGCCAAATTATGGTCAAATGTATTATGGAGGGAAACTCTCTCCACTAGGTCCTCTATTTTGGAGGGAAACACCTGTTTCCATCTTGACGCTATAAGATATGGTTGGTTGGTAAAATATGGCAGATGATATGTCTACTTGGATATTTGGAATGTCTTCAAGACCTATTGAGAGCAGAATTAGCTGGGGAATGAGCAGGATATTAAGATGAGGCCTTGTGTCTCCAACCAGAAATTATCAAGGATTGGGCTGCTCCAAAATATATGAGTTAGGCTTCGTTTTCTTCACAATTCCTCCAGCTGTGGGGTGATTTTTTTCCGGAAAAATGTGTAATTTTTGCGGGGTGAAATACCACTTAGAATGTACCTAATAGTACGTTTCTTGAAAAGGAACGCAGGGGGAATTTGTGTATATAGTATCTAAGGTGTTCAAAAACCTCTCCTCAATTTTTATTCCCTGGTCTTTTTCCCATGTTGTTGGATTGGGCCCTTTGTAAAGGCCTGAGTCTTCATTAAATACCTTACAAACATTATTAGTTTTCCAAGTTTGGGCGTTTAGGCGTTCAGTAGATTGACTATAATAGTTGGTAATTAAAATTTGACTTCTGCCATTAAAAAATGTTGATTGATGTGTAACGAATTTCTATACTCTTTTCGTTGGGGAGACCAAATTTGAGTTTAATCTCTCCAAAGCTGACCGGGATGTAATCTAAGAATATCCAATAGATTTGTTATAGGCTATGTGCAAACGCTGCGTTTTTTTGACGCTGCGTTTTTGTGCATTTTTAGCAGCCAAAAACGCACAAAAACGCAGCGTCAAAAAAAGTGGCAAAAAACGCATGCGTTTTTGCCGCGATTTGGTGCGTTTTTGGCTGCGTTTTGCTGCGTTTTTGATCTCTGCGTTTTGCTGCGTTTTTCCAATGCATTGTATGGGGGGAAAACGCAGAAAAACGCAGGAAAGAATTGACATGTCAATTTTTTTTTTTAAGCTCAAAAACGCAGCTTAAAAAAAAAGTCGTGTGCGGACAGCAAAAATGAAAACTCATAGACTTTGCTGGGGAAGCAAAGTCATGCAGTTTTGAGGCCAAAAACGCACCCGAAAAACGCCGCGAAAAACGCACTGTGTGAACTTACCCATACTGTGTTGTTTCAAGGTTGCTAGATTTATTTTGGGGATAAATTCTAGGGTTTCTAGGGGTATGAATATTGGAGTGTCATTTGTTTTGCACATTTGGACGTTGAGGAGGAGAGATTTCCAAGCAATGATGGTATATTTATGTTGCATTTTTGGGTAAGGGTCTCAAATGATCCATGAGATGAGCCAGCAGTAGGGCAAGTACAGATTTGTTGTTGTTTAAACTTCTTTCATTCATAACCCTGGCTGGGTTGTCTCCATCTCGCAGCCGTTTTTAACTAAGCTTTGTAATGTTTATTTAATAGTAAGCAAATATGTTGGGGAATGTTGGGGAGGCTTAAGGTGGTGTCACACACAGCGACAACGACAACGACGTCGCTGCTACGTCACTATTTTCTGTGACGTTGCAGCGATGTCCCGTCGCTGTCGCTGTGTGTGATATCCAGCAACGAGCTGGCCCCTGCTGTGAGGTCGCCGCTCGTTGCTGAATGTCCAGCTTCATTTTTTGGTCGTCGCTCTCCCGCTGTGACGCACAGATCGCTGTGTGTGACAGCGAGAGAGCGACGAAATGAAGCGAGCAGGGAGCAGGAGCCGGCATCTTGCAGCTGCGGTAAGCTGTAACCAAGGTAAACATCGGGTAACCAAGGTGGTTACCCGATATTTACCTTCGTTACCAGCCTCCGCCGCTCTCACGCTGCCAGCGCCGGCTCCTGCTCTCTGCACATGTAGCTGCAGTACACATCGTGTAATTAACCCGATGTGTACTGTAGCTAGGAGAGCAAGGAGCCAGCGCTAAGCAGTGTGCGCGGCTCCCTGCTCTCTGCACATGTAGCTGCAGTACACATAGTGTAATTAACCCGATGTGTACTGTAGCTAGGAGAGCAGGGAGCCAGCGCTCAGTGTGCGCGGCTCCCTGCTCTCTGCACATGTTGCAGAACAGCGACGCGTGTCGTTATGATCGCTGCTTCGGCTGCTGTGTTTGACAGCTAAGCAGTGATCATAACAGCGACTTACAAGGTCGCTGCTACGTCACAGAAAATGGTGACGTAACAGCGACGTCGTTGTCGCTGTCGTTTAGTGTGACCCCAGCTTTAGTTTTGCAAACATGGATCTTCCAACCCTAGGTTTATTGTTGTTCCATTTGTATTTGACGAAGTGATGCAGTTTAACATGAGTTTAGGCAGTTTTGTAAGAGACTACTATTTTGTAAGAGACAGGCAGTTTTGTAAGAGACTACTATTTTGTAAGAGACTACTTTTCCTATCCATGAGCATTCGACTTTTGCAAAGTTTTTTGAAGTTTTTTTGTATAAATTGGTAAATGGTCTCTAGGTTTGTTTAAATATTTGATAAGGGTTTTGTTAAAAAGATTCCTAGGTATATTTTTTCATTCTCCCACTTGACTGAATAATCCTTTTTTAATATTGTCTTGAATATCTTGGTCCGTATGAAAGTTGATTTGGGATTTCGTTTGATTAGCTTTTCTGTGTTTTCTTTCTATAAAGTTATTTAGTATTTTAATTAGGTGTCTGATGGAGTTTAGGGGGTCAGAAAGGGTGAAAAGGATGTTGTCAGCAAATTAATTTTATATTGTTTCAGGTTGAGGAATATTTCCTTTAGGTCACCACTCATTCTAATAGTTTCTGCTAGGGGCTCAATGAATAGAGCAAAGACGATTGGCAAGAGAGGGCACCCCTTCCTTCTTCCATTGGACAAGGCAAATCTTTTAGCGGTGAGATGGTTTACATAAATATTTGCCGATCAGTAAAGAGCTGAAATAGAGTTAAAAATTTGACCTTTAATTCCGAATTTTTTTAGGGTAGAAAAAAGGAAGCCCTATCAAATGCCTTCTCGGCATCCAGCACTAGTAGGATTGATGGCCTATTGTTTGTTTCTATGTGTGATAAAAGATTTAGGGCTTTCCTAGTTGCGTCTATTGTATGTCTGCCTGCTATAAATCCCACCTGGTCTTTATGGGAGTTTTGTCTGAATCATGTCTTGCCAGAGATTTACATGTAAGCTTATGTGTAAGCACTCAGTGTAGAGCGCAGGATAAATGTGAGCTGAGTCTAATGCCAGCATCGCATGGTACGATATATCAGGCGATATGTCGTCGGGGTCACGTCGTTAGTGACGCACATCCGGCATCGTCAGAGATATCGTACCGTGTGACACCTCCGAACGACTGTGAACGAGCAAAAATACTCACCTTATCGTTGCTCGTTGACACGTCGTTTATTTTCAAAATGTCGGTCCTCCTTCTGTGTTCCGGTTGTTCATCGTTCCCGTGGCAGCACACATCGCTACGTGTGACACCTCGGGAATGATGAACACAGCTTACCTGCGTCCCGCTGGCAATGCGGAAGGAAGGAAGAGGACGGGATGTTACGTCCCGCTGATCTCCGCCCCTCCGCTTCTATTGGCCGGCCGCTGTGTGACGTCGCTGTGACGCCGAATGTCCCTTCCCCTTTAGGAAGAGGATGTTCGCCGCCCACAGCGACGTCGCCCAGGAGGTAAGTGCGTGTGACAGGGGGTTAACGACTTTGTGCGCCACGGGAAACTAATTGCCCGTGACGCACAAACGACGGGGGCGGGTGCGATCGCACGATATATCGGCGTGTGTGACGCCGGTATTACTGGGAGAGGCAGAATAAGCAAATCAATAGCAGTTGAAGAATTGGCTTTATTACTGTTTTTTTTTTATACCGTTCACCTTGTGGTATAAGTAATAGGGTGACTTTTTTTTCTCAGGTCAGGATGATTGCAGTGATACCAGATCTATATAGGTTTTGTTATGTTTGGCCACTATTACACTGAAAACCACTTTTTTTACAAAATTAAAAGTTTGTTTTGCATCACCAAATTTTCAAGGCTATAGGTTTTTATTATTTTGCCTATAGTCATGTGAGTGTTTATTTTTGTGGCATTAGTTGAAGTTTTCATTGGTACCATTTTGGGCCACATAATGTTTTTTATTGCTTCTATTCTGCTTTTTGTGAGGCAGAGTCGAGAAGAAACAGGAATTCAGGAATTGTTTCCTTTTTTTTACACTGTTCACCATCTCATAAAAGTAATAAAACAGCCTTATTCTTATGGTTAGTACGAATACAGCAATACCACATTTATATTGTGGGGTTTTTTTTGTTAGTTTTTTTTATTGTGCAAAAGGGGAAATAAAAAACAATTTAATTTTTTTTTGCATTGCTGTATTCTAAAAAGCTATTATTTTTTTATTTATTTTTTTTGCTGTATGGTGGTTTATTTTGTCGTTTTCAGCTATACCAATTTTTTTTTTAAACTCGTTTTATTGAAGGTTAAGTATATTATTACAACAAAAGTCAAATCAGCAATTTGTACAATAAAAATATCTGTAAATTGGTTAATAGCTAGATTGATAATACATCAACAATCGAGTCAACATCTATTACTTTCAGTATGGCATTGGTACAGTGGATAATTCAAAGGTGTCAGCTCGCGAGCCATATCCAACCTGGGGCAAAAAGCCCATATTAACAAGGGATGTAAAACCTGAATGTCAGGGACCACATCACATCACTGATACAGAGTTTTATGGAATACATATTTCTCTTTCCCCATCACTGGAGTAGTATCAATTATTACTGCGACAGTAATGACTGTAAGTTATCGGACAGGGAACCGGGTGACCCCCCGGTCAAGGGCGAACCCAACCATCTGCCTCATATTTTGTCAAATTTGTTTAAAGAACCTCTCGTCTTAAATACAAATTGTTCTAACGGAATTATAGCATTTACCAATGCAATCCAAGAGGCTCTAGTTGGGGGATGAGTGCTCATCCAATTTAGTATAATGCCCTTCCGGGCCAAAAACAGGACATTTTTTATTAATAGATTCTGATCTTGGGACCAGGAGTGTACATCTACCACACCGAATAAACACAGAATTGGGCTCATAGTAACCGTTTTTTGAAGTATGGTGGAAAGAGTCGCTATAACCTCACCCCAATAGGAGTGAATGACCCGGCATTCCCATATCATGTGCCAGAAATCTGCACCATCTCTCCCACATCTCGGACAACCCACCCCCACCAATTTATTCATCTTTTCCAGTCTCTGGGTAGTGATATAACTCTGGTGTATTATGTATAATTGGATCAGTCTGTTATTAATTGCGGGAGAGACCAAAGTGTGGGATTCGACAATGTCGTCCCACACTACGTCATCAATTTCAGAAATCTTGGCACTCCACTTCTCCCGGACAGTAAGAGGACTGTTCATGGCTTTGGCCTGAATGAGAGAGGAGTATAGTTTGGAAATAAGACCGCCAGGGCCCTGTGATCTGATAATTCCAATGATTGGGAAGGAAGAGAATCTAAAGCTGGTGTCACACTAAACGACAGCGACAACGACGTCGCTGTTACGTCACCATTTTCGGTGACGTAACAGCGACCTTGTAAGTCGCTGTTATGATCGCTGCTTAGCTGTCAAACACAGCAGAAGCAGCGATCATAAGGTCGCTGTGCTACATGTTCAGAGAGCAGGGAGCCGCGCTTAGCGCTGGCTCCTTGCTCTCCTGCAGCACACATCGGGTTAATTAACCCGATGTGTGCTGCAGCTACATGTCACAGTTCAGAGAGCAGGGAGCCGCGCTTAGCGCTGGCTCCTTGCTCTCCTGCAGCACACATCGGGTTAATTAACCCGATGTGTGCTGCAGCTACATGTCACAGTTCAGAGAGCAGGGAGCCGCGCTTAGCGCTGGCTCCTTGCTCTCCTGCAGCACACATCGGGTTAATTAACCCGATGTGTGCTGCAGCTACATGTAACAGTGCAGAGAGCAGGGAGCCGCGCGCACTGCTTAGCGCTGGCTCCTTGCTCTCCTTGCTACAGTATACATCGGGTTAATTACCCGATGCATACTGCAGCCACATGTCACAGGGCAGGAGCCGGCGCTGGCAGCAAGAGCGGAGGCTGGTAACCAGCGTAAACATCGGGTAACCAGGGAAAGGTCTTCCCTTGGTTACCCGATGTTTACGCTGGTTACAGCTTACCGCAGCTGCCAGTGCCGGCTCCTGATCGCTTCATTTCGTCGCTCTCTCGCTGTCACACACAGCGATGTGTGTGTCACAGCGGGAGAGTGACGACCAAAAAATGAAGCTGGACATTCAGCAACGACCGGCGACCTCACAGCAGGGGCCAGGTCGTTGCTGGATGTCACACACAGCGACAGCGACGGGACGTCGCTGCAACATCACAGAAAATGGTGACGTAGCAGCGACGTCGTTGTCGTCGTCGTTATGTGTGACACCAGCTTAACACCACGACCAGAGAACTGAGCCCGAAAGGCGTGCCTGATCTGGAGGTACTGAAACCTGTGAGTTTCCGGCAGATCGAATTCCACTCGCAGTTGCGCAAAAGGGCGGAGTTCACCATCACGGACAATTGAACCCAGGGAGACTATTCTGCGATTCCTCCATTCACCAAAACCCGGCAACCCACAAAAGTGTGGAAGGTCCAGGTTATCCCATAAGGGGGTCTCAATTGGTATGTCATGGAATCCGAATATGGCTTTGGCTTCTTTCCAAATCCTGGCCCCTAGTTTGTGTATCGGAAGGACACGGCCCTCAGGGGCTCTCTTGTGGTCTGTCAACAATGGCCATAGGAGATCCACACCCGTGAATTCTGCCAAGAATCCCTCCAGAGAACCTCTCACTCCAGGAAGTGTCCATTGACCCAGATATTTCAATTGTCCGGCCAGTTAGTATATATTAAGATCAGGAAGGGCCATACCCCCCAGGTCTTTGGGTCTCTGTAATTTGGCTAATTGGACTTTCAATCTGGAAGCACCCCAGAAAAAGGTGATCATTAAGGAATCCAGGGTCCGAAAGAAGGAGCGGGGGATCTGCACAAATACATGTTGGGTAATGTAGAGACACTTTAGTTGCACTATCATTTTAAGAAGGTTAATCCTTCCCGCCACTGAAAGCGGTAGCTGGTTCCATCTATTAAATTTCTCCCCGAGGTGTGATAACAGGGGGGCAATATTTCTTGCTATCATCTCCGAAGGGCTTCTTGTCAGTATAATCCTAAGGTATTTAAAGTGATCTACCACTGGAACCCTACATATGTGGGTGTTCGCCGTTTCCTCTCTGTCCCGAGACAAGAAGAGGAGGTACGACTTTGACCAGTTTATTGCCAGGCCCGAGAACTCCCCGAATCGGACAATTAGTTCCACAGCCCTAGGAATGGAGGAATCCAGATCAGATGCAAACAATAACAAGTCGTCTGCATACAGAGACAAGCGTTCATCTCCCTTACGGCGCTTCACTCCTCGGTAGATTGGGTCCGCTCGAATGCGCACCGCCAACGGCTCCATGGCCAGGACGAACAGGAGAGGGGATAGGGGGCATCCCTGTCTGGTTCCCCTCCCCAGGGGAAAAGTTTCCGCCACCCACCTGAATGTTAGCAGATGGTGCTTTATATATAATCTCAATCCATCTAATGAATTCGTTGCCGAAACCAAAAGCCCGCAGCACCTCCAGCAGGTATGGCCACTCTATAGAGTCAAAGGCCTTGGCCGCATCCAATGAGACCAGAGCCCAATCCTCCCCTAACTTGGTGCCCATCTGTAAGACCACCTGCGCCCTCCTCAGGTTATCCGAGGTACTCCTACCCGGAATGAATCCAGACTGGTTTTCATGTATTATGGAGGAGATCACTTTGTTGAGTCTAGTTGCTAGCATTTTGGTGAGAATTTTATAGTCAGAGTTCAACAAAGAGATCGGCCTGTACGAGCCACAGTCCAATGGATCCTTGTCTGGTTTCAACAGCAGATCGATGGTTGCCTCATAGAAAGAGTCAGGCAGGCGTCCCCTGCGGAACGACGCCCCAACCGTTTCCAGGAGGGCTGGAGCAAGCCCCCCCTGATATTTGTCAAATATTTCAATCGGGAGTCCGTCCGGACCGGACGCCATACCCCTGTTAAGGGCCCCCATCGCCTCTACCATCTCCTCCATACTAATGGGCTCATCCAAGGCCGATCTCTGGGCCGAAGTCAATCTGGGAAACTCCAGACCTTGTAGATAGTCAGCGATCTCCTCCCTTGACACTGTCAGTCTGGATTCATATAGGTTCCTATAGAAATCCAAGAACACCTCCAGAATACCATTGACGGAAGTGACTGGTTCGCCACTAGGGTCTCTAATCTTAAGGACCGCAGGTGAACTATTGGATTGGCGCACCAAGAACGCTAGTAAACTACTAGATTGGTTCCCTTGCTCAAAATACCTCTGGTTCGTGAAGAAGACATGTCTCTTAGCCTTATCTTGCAAGTACAGAAGCTATTTCCTCCCAGCCTGTAGCCATTGAGATCTGTTTTCCTCAGATGGGTCCGAGGTAAATCTATGTTCTAGCGTTCTATTTTGAGTGGCCAATTCCTCCTCCTCTCTGGCCGCCTGTTTCTTGAGATAGGAGATAGAGGAATGACAACATCCCCTCAAATACGCTTTAAGTGCATCCCAATAGGCCGAGTGATTTTCTTCTATGGAATTCGTATCAGTATATGCCCTGATTTGATCAGGAATCCTATCATTGGTTCCAAAGAGTGAAAGCCACCAAGGGTTAATTTTCCGCAATAGTTTGTGTGATTTACATCCCTACCATTTAATGCCTACAAATACTGGGGGGTGATCTGATACTGATCTGGGCAGGTGACATACCGATTGTATATGAGCACAGACTCTCTCGTTTCCACAGATGTAGTCAATTCTAGATAGAGAATTTTTCCCCGGAGTATAACATGTATACTCTCTCAGTACTGGGTTATAAAACCGCCACATGTCATACCATCCCACCTCCTGTAGGAATGTACTCAGTCTAGTTTGTATCGTAGGGGAGATCGGGACCTGTCGGGTGCTGAATCTATCCAGTCCTGGGTTATTAATCAAGTTAAAGTCCCCCATGCAGAGCATCAAAGTTTGTGGGAATTGTGAGGCAAACTTAGCCGCCTCATACAGTATCGAGATTCCCGTCGCAGGGGGGATGTATATGGCCAGAATCACTATCATTACCCCATCAATATGAGCCTGGATAAACACATACCTCCCATCATTATCCTTTATAATCTTACCCGGGTCCCAACGCAGTGTTTTGTGGATTAGCACTGATACTCCCCTAGAATATGAGGAATGAACAGAATGAGCTGACCATTGAACCCAAGGCTTCTGAAGCACTCTAGTGGTCTCCAACAATAAGTGGGTCTCTTGTAAACATACAATCTGAGCTTTGGATCTTTTGATATGTGCGAATACTGCCGCCCTTTTCCTGGATGTGCCCAGTCCCCGAACATTCCATGTCATCAAGCTTAAAGCCATTGAAAGATATCACTCGGTAGATTGAATGGAAAATGTCAATAACTTAACCTACAGTAGAACGTGGGTAAACGTACCCTTGAATGCAAACAATCGGCTGCACTTACGCAGCCGACAAGAACTGGTCCAGTAGTGTGACCAGGAGAGATTTTCCCTAGCAACGACTAGGGTGAACCAACGTGGCCAGATGGTGTACTTGGTACGGGGGTGTCCTCAAACAAGGACTGAAGCGTCTCCTGCAGTCCAATAACTTGAATTTTGTCAGTTACCTTGCTACATAGTCTTTAACATGCATAAATAAGAGAAAGAAAGCTATATCAATTTTATTTACATGTGAGTTTTTGATTGCATTTTATCCCATTTTTTTGTCAGCTGTTTTGTTTGTTTTTTTTTTTTTTGCTTAAATATACAGAATTAGTGGAATATTCTTTTTCAATTTTTTTTATATACTGAATTTGTTAAAATAAAAATATTTGTACAGTGTTTTTAATTTCCTTGTCTACTTCTTTACTTAGTGCCTATATGGGACATTAACTTTTGTTACTCTGATTACTGGTATAATATATTGCCAAGCATTGCAATATATATCGGCCAGTGCTGCACTGACAGAAGCCTCTTAGACCATGCTTCTTGTATGGTCTAACAGACATGCCGTCGATGGCTGACCTGGAGGTCATCGTGCCATCCTCAGGTTGCCATGGCGCAACGATTAGACACCTGTGATCACGTCACAGGGCTCCTGATTGGGTTTGAGATTGAGCGTACTCCCCTACCAACCTTATAAATGCTCCAATTGCTATTGAATGCCATCAGGGGTGACCCAGGAGCTGTCCCTGGCTGTGACAGCTGGACCTCAGCTATAAGTTAAGCCGAGCTCCCAAAGGCAATGAACATGCCATACATTTACTTCATTTTGCAAGAACCTTTTCCCAACCATGACGTAAGTGTATGTCAAATGTTGTGAAGGGATTAATGTAGTTTATCAATTTTTTTTGTCAAAATTATTACGTCCAGACTATCCTACATTTTAATGGACTTTAGCGATCCAGATCAGGCGGGATTCTTGGGAGGAAGGAAGGCTATGGACAACACTACCAAGGCATTGAACCTTATTCATAGGGCCACAATAAAGTGCCAGCCACTTATGCTATGCACTAATGCAGAAAAGGTATTTGATACAGTAAACTGGTCTTTCATAAATGAGACACTCTGTAGCCTTGGGCTAAAACTAGTGATGAGCGAATAGTAACCATTTGTGTTCGGATTATTCATAACAAATCTGTCACAATGACTATGGGATAGTGGGAACCAGGGCTCCTAAGCTGACCCTCAAGCTAGGGGCCCTATGCTATCTCTAACCTCAGAGTAACTCAGGAACACTGTAGATGTGGTGCTAGTACTGCGCTGATGAAGATGCGACACACATCCAGGAGAGGTATAATGCAAGGTGGTTTAATTCAACAAGTTTTGAAGTGTTACCCCACTTCTTCATCAGGAAATCCACCAGTTTGACATACTGGTGGATTTCCTGATGAAGTGGGGTAACACTTCGAAATGCGTTGAATTAAACCACCTTGCATTATACCTGTCCTGGATGGGTGTCGTATTTCCAGCAGCGCAGTACTAGCTCCACATCTACAGTGTTCCAGAGTTAGAAAAAAACCAAGGAGAAAATTGTAGAAAAAAATACCCTGACTATAAATAAATAAATAAATTGCAAGTGCTTAATAAACAGGGTACTTAGTATATACATTTTTGCAAAAAGGTAAGAAGCTGTCTCACCTCGTCACGGTGTACCCATCTGAGACAGTCCCTAACCTACTAAAGTTAAAAACATATTCTGTACCTGACTAGTGTCATGTCAAAACTTCAACATGGATGGTAAAGTGGTTAGCTGGGTCCCAGGTTAAATACACAGCAAAAAGTGAGAAGCAGGTAATTGTTCAGCCTCAGTATCAGGAGGGCTGCACCCCCAACTTGCATTAAAGCAAGATAACAGACAAAAAAAAACAAAAAAAAAAAACTGAGCTGTAACAAATACTCAATAAACATGCAACATTACAAGCATGTGAATTGCAGCCTCAAGACTAGAAAAAAACCAAGGAGAAAATTGTAGAAAAAAATACCCTGACTATAAATAAATAAATAAATTGCAAGTGCTTAAGTGTTCCAGAGTTACTTTGGCTTTTTTAGCACGTGGACTCTGCAGCAGCAGGTCACATGCTTAATATCTGGTTGTGTGATACACAATCCAATAATGTGAGCACATTCTCTTATTACTTTTATTCTGTGTTACTGGGTAAGACCCTATTGTGCTTTTTCTCTCCAGCTTTTTAGCTCTAACCTCAGGCCCTGAATTGATTCCCCCACCCCCCAGGGATTGACGGGACAGGAAGTGTTGAAAACTACAGATAAAGACCTACAATTGAAAATCAGAACTCTGTCACACAGCACACACTACAAAGGTAAAGACAATAGGAGGCTCAGGAAATAAAGCGGGTAAAATTCAGAGCCGTTCCAAGAAAGAGGCACAACTTAAGCGCAACTTTCACCAGAGAGTCTGGGACACCACACCTCACAGACCGACATAGAATAAAGTATAGCTGGTATGGTTAGAAGGATTCAACCAGCATGAACAGGAGAGGCGCAGATGTTATAGGTCTCCCCACAACATGTGATTACAGGAGCAAGCAGCTTAGCAGAGATTAACTCTTGCTTATCTGCCTATGAATAGGCATACAGCAGGTAGACATCCGAGTCTACCTGTATTCATCTCAGACACCAGAGAAACAATCGGGCGAATTGTATCTGCAATCTGAACAGTGCCATGACAGTCGGTGAAGTTTGTTGAAAACTCCGTGTGACAGAATCGCAAAGTACTATTCTGGTAACCTCACAAATAACGAACCTAATGTAAGTTAATGGGGATCCCAAGCATTTTTCTTGTTGTGAAGATTACTGTAATAGTACTCGGTATTTAGTAACAATTATCTGAACACAAATTGTTACTATTCGACCATGACTATGTAAAACCTAGCCTGCTATGTTGGATCTCCATTTCATACACAAAGCCAACTGCTAGTGTAAAGGTAAATGGAATTCTATCACAGTAGTTTGTCATGTGTAATGGCAGATGTCAAGGGATGTTATCTCCTTTTAATCTTTATACCTATATAGCAGCCCTTTCTCAGGAGGATTCTGTCCAATACTCACATTACTGCCCCTTGTATTCACGGCTCTCCTTACAAGATGGTGGCTTATGCAGATCATTTGCTTTTCTTCATTACCAATCCGGTTATATCCCTTCCAAACTTCATGGCAGAATTCCTCTTATACAGTGGCTTATCTAATTTTTAAATTAACCTTTCCAAATCAGAAGCCCTGAATGTCATAATTCTGCCATTTTCCTTGGCTCCCTTAAGGCCCTGTGCACACTGGAAAACGGAATTTCCTTAAGAAAATTCCGCAGGGTCTGAAAGATTACCGCACCCGCGGTAAAAAATCGCGGCAAACCGCACCCGAAAACCGCATGCGGTATTGCCGCGGTTTTGCCGCGTGCGGGTTTGTACATGTGTTTTATTGCATTCAATTCAATAAAGCACATTGAAAAAATAAATCATTTCCTTCTGAGATAGATAGTAGATAGATAAATAGACAAATAGATAGAGGGATAGACAGAGGACAGATCGCTGCATTTCTCCCGAGCGGTAATGTGTTGTTCGCATTACCGGCCGTGGGAAATGCCCTGTGGTTACCTCTGCTGTCTAGCTGCGAGGCTGCATTCAGCGCTGTGTCAGTCGCGGCTGGCAGCAAGCATCGCAGGATGTGGATTACGCCGGAGCTGTGTGTTTTGGGGGGGGTTAATAAAAGGGTGAACGAGGAGGCTTATTTGTGTTTTATTTAAAATAAAGGATTTTTTGGGGTGTGTTTTTCACTTTACTTACGGTTGATCATGTCAGCTGTCTCATAGACGCTGCCGTGATCAAGCCTGGACTTAGTGGCGGCGATCCGCCGCCATTAACTCCTTATTACCCTGTCTGCCACCGCATCACGGCAACAGGAAGAGCTGGGGACACTCCGGTACTGCCGCATAATGGATGCGACAGTCCCGGGGCAGCTGCGGCTGATATTCTCGGCTGCGGGAGGTGGGAGGGACATTAACCCTGCCCCCCGTCCTCCCCCAGCCTGAGAATACCGGGCCGCCGCTGTGTGCTTACCTCGGCTGGACAGTAAAAATACAGCGGAGTCCACGTGTTTTTTTTTTTTCTATATTTCCGTTTGATTTCTATGTGTATTCTATATGTCTGTGTGTGAGTGCGATCTGTGTGTATTCTATGTCTGTGTCTGTGATCTCTGTGTATGTTTACTCTGTTCCGCTTCCTCTTCCTGTCATAATGACATCACTTCTCTGCAAACCGCAGGCAGCGATGTACATTACCACAGGTAAACCGCGAAATACCGGAGGGAATAACGCAGGAAAACGCAATGAACCGCACAGAATTTGCTGCCTGCGTTATTCCCTGCGGGATTTCACGATTACATTGCAGTCAATGGAGTGAAATCCTGCAGCGACGTGCGGAAAAGAAGTGACATGCAATTGTTTTTGCTGCGGGAATCCCGCAGCAAAACATGCAGCTGTCAAGATCCGCATAGTGCGCACAGCATTTTTTTTTCCCATAGGTTTTGCTGGTGAATCACTGCAGAGATGTTATGAACATTTTCTGCAGCGAAACATGCAGCAAAACCGCAGGAAATCCGCGGCAAAAACCGGCAAGTGCGCACAGGGCCTAAAGGCCGCTTTCACTGCAATTTATGAAGTGCTGCCTTCATTATTTTTTGATTATATATTGACTTTGGAAACAGTCTGGACCAACGGCATTGAAGTGGGAATAGTGCTGCTGTATATTTTTTTGTCTCTAATTCTATATTAAGGCTTCTAATTCTGACTGCCTGCACGTGCATCCCTTTGTTTTGTTTTTGTTTTTTTTTTTTTTTTTTAAAAAAAAAGACTCCATTCTGACAGTATTCCTCTGCTTCTCTAAAATTAATGAAGGGATGTTAATTGACCTCTATTGGAAATAATTGACCGTTGTTATAAAACCTGGTTATACTGGTTGGAATTTAGAGCCTCTGTTAAATCACGGGCCTTTATTGGGGAAACCTGTGTCTGTAATCATAGAACCCCTGTCTGGAATACCTATTACCTGCCCTCCCCTACTAAACACAACCTCCCCTCCACCTTATATCTATCATGTTTTTTTCTACCTTTTTCTTCTCTTTACTTATCTATGTATCTCTTTTTATGATTTTGATATGTCATTCAATTTGTGTTGTCATTGTGGCTTTATAGTAGTATAGCTATTGTTTTGAAGTATCTTTAAAGCGCATGACGTCATCCCTGTGAGCACCGCTAGTCTCCACACACAGCCGCGGCCGGCAGACAGGAGGAAATCCCTGTGCTGCGGAGATCGTTGTTGGTGAGTGTACTGATTCATTGCACCCTGCGCTGATGATGGTGCGTGGGGGACAGTGAATACAGCCGCACATGATCACTCCAGGCTGTAGTTGCCAGGGGTGATCATGCGGGCCGGCTCTTTACTATGCGCGCACCCCCCGCCCACCTGTCAGCGCTGGCTTCAGCGCTGAGAGATGATGGGCGGGAGGATGGGCGCGCATATTAAATGAGCGGGCCCACGTGGTCACGGCAGGCTGCTGCAGCCTTCTCATGCCCCCAATGACCCGCTCCACCACAGCACCCTCATTACCAGCAGCCCTACATTCAGAATATAAGACGCACCCCCCACTTTCTCCCAACATTTGGGGGGGGAAAAAGTGCGTCTTATAGTCTGAAAAATACGGTAGCTTTTGAAACACTATAAGTAAAGTTTGTAAAATGAGCAGCTATTTGAGTGACAGCAGCTGCTGATCAATTGATAAATGGGGTGAGTATTTCTAGTGATTCACGCCCCCCTGAATATCGACCCTCCCTCTGTTTATGCTAATTTTATTGTAGACTCGTTTTACTAAGTGACTAGAAGGAGCTGTGCTGATGTCATGCCCATGTGACCAGAAAGGTCGAGGCATCAGCCAACAGAAAAAAATGTTGCTTCCTGGTATACAGCTATGTTGTCTGAGGCCCTGCCCCTTCTGGTCACATGGGTATGACATCAGAACAGGTCCTTCTAGTCAGATAGTAAAAGGATTCTATAATAGAATTAGCATAAATAACGAGTAGGATGGATAGGCAGGGGGTGGGAATCTCTAGGAATACCAACCCCAGCTATCAGCTGATCGGCAGCTGCTGTCACTCAAAAAGCTGCCCATTTTACAAACTTTACTTGCTTGTGTTTCAAAATCTATACATCCTAGCTGACACATAAACGTATGTATAGAATCAGCATGATAGTGCCAGTATAGTACTGGCTTTATGTTATATAGAAAAAGCCTGGTGATTGGTGTGCTTTAATTATCTCACTGTCAAGATAATACTTTCTACTCATCATGGCAGTTTCTATTAATATTATCTTGCTTTCTGATATTGCCTGTTGGTTACTGCACATTCTGTGCCTTATGTGTTGTTGCTTTTTTTTTTTTTTTTAGTCAATAGATAAAAAATTAAAAAAAATAAAAAAATAAATATATATATGTATATATGTAAAAATATATACTGTATATACCGTGTGCAGAATTATTAGGCAAATGAGTATTTTAACCACATTATACTTTTTAATACATGTTGTCCTGCTCCAAGCTGTCTAGGCTTGAGAGGCAACTACATATTAAGTAAATCAGGTGATGTGCATCTCTCTAATGAGGAGGAGTGTGGTGAAACACCCTATATAAAGTGTGCTTAATTATTAAGCAACTTCCTTTCCTTTGGCAAAATGGGTCAGAAGAGAGATTTGACGGGCTCTGAAAAGTCCAAAATCGTGACATGTCTTGCAGAGGGATGCAGCAGTCTTGAAATTGCCAAACTTTTGAAGCGTGTTTGTGACGGGGGAGTTCAACAGAGCAAAGGATGGACGAGGCCGAGGGACGATCCAACAGGTTTATTCACAAGAACACTGGAACAGCATACGATAAGTCCACGTAAAACAGATTCGGGGGCCCTTCCCGACAATCCTCGGACCGGATAACAAAGTAATCGTCCTTACAGTAGTCCAAAGAGTTCCACACAATCCCACGGGCCACTGATCTCCAGTCTGTAACTGTCCCTACACCGGCTATAGGATGCAGCCTCTGCTATTCCCTCCCAGAGGATCAATCTTCTTTCTTCAAGTTTCACACAGACTGACTGAATCTCCAAGGTAAGCAGAGTTTACACTAGTTGGACTCTAGGCCCACCTCCCCCTACTCCCAGGGATGGAAGTGCCTCAAGAGGATACAACCTTGCATTTTAGGGGGTGATTACCTACAACAATAGAAATGTACACAGAAGTAGTTCAAATAAGACAATGAACCCAGCTTGAAATAGGAATCTGTACAGCAAGATACACCTCCCCCAAGGAAATACATGAATTACAACTAATACAACCAGGAAAATATACATATCATGACATAGTATCACAGCATATACAGTGAGAGGGTAAATTACATCTTCACAGTGATCACCAAACAATCAAGCGTTTCATGGCAAATAGCCAACAGGGTCGCAAGAAGTGTGTTGGGCATAAAAGACGCAAAATAACTGCCCCTGAATTGAGGAAAATCAAGCGTGAAGCTACCAAGATGCCATTTGCCACAAGTTTGGCCATATTTCAGAGCTGCATCATTACTGGAGTATCAAAAACCACAAGGTGTGCCATACTCAGGGACATGGCCATGGCCAAGGTAAGGGAGGCTGAAACCACCTTTGAACAAGAAACATAAGATAAAACGTCAAGACTGGGCCAAAACTGATTTTTCAAAGGTTTTATGGACTGATGAAATGAGAGTGACTCTTGATGGGCCAGAGGCTGGATCAGTAAAGGGCAGAGAGCTCCACTCCGACTGAGACGCCAGCAAGGTGGAGGTAGGGTACTGGTATGGGCTGATGTCATCAAAGATGAACTTGTGGGACCTTTTTAGGTTGAGGATGGAGTAAAGCTCAACTCCCAGACCTACTGCCAATTTCTAGAAGACAACTTCTTCAAGCATTGGTACAGGAAGATGTCGGTATCATTCAAGAAAAACATGATTTTCATGCAGGACAATGCTCCATCACATGCATCCAACTACTCCACAGCATGGCTGGCCAGTAAAGGTCTAAAAGATGAAAAAAAAATGACATAGCCCCCTTGTTCACCTGATCTGAACCCCCTAGAGAACCTGTGGTCCCTCATAAAATGTAAGATCTACAGGGAGGGAAAACGGTACACCTCTTGGAATAGTGTCTGGGAGGCTGTGGTGGCTGCTGCACGCAATGTTGATCGTAAACAGATCAAGCAACTGACAGAATCTATGGATGGTAGGCTGTTTAGTGTCATCATAAAGAAAAGTGGCTATATTAGTCACTGATTTTTTGGGGTTTTGTTTTTGCATGTCAGAAATGTTTATTTTAAAATTTTGTGCAGTTATATTGGTTTGCCTGGTGAAAATAAACAAGTGAGATGAGAATATATTTGGTTTTTATTAAGTTGCCTAATAATTCTGCACAGTAATAGTTACCTACACAAACAGATATCCTCCTAAGATAGCCAAATCTAAAAAAAAAAACCACTCCAACTTCCAAAAATATTAAGCTTTGATATTTGAGTCTTTTGGGTTTCTTGAGAACATAGTTGTTGATCAATAATAAAAAAAAATCCTCTAAAATACAACTTGCCTAATAATTCTGCACACGGTGTATATTTTGTATGCATACAACACGTCAGACAGCATTTACTTTTACTTATTTTATTTTTATTCCCACAGGATGAAGATCCATCGTTTCCAAGTTTAATTGTTGTTTGTGGTGATCATGGGATGTCAGAGGCAGGAAGTCATGGAGGATCCTCTGATGAAGAATTGCAAACTCCGCTCTTGCTTATTAGTTCAGCATTTCACAACAAAGCAGGTACTACGTTGTTAAAAAAGACAATTAAATTAGGCACTTGTAGTTGTGTACTGGACCTAGTGAAACTAGCAATGTAACCTGCATATTTTGGGACGTTGTTCCTTCCAGGTGCTGGTTTCTGTAAATGCACATTTTCTCTCTCAGCTCTCTTGCTGAGTTTGTTGGTTGCACTCTTGTGATCTCAGAACCCTGATGCTCATAATATAACATCACCCAATTTATCTCCACCCTTTTAATAATGTTTTATGTGTATTTTTTCAAGTGAAGATTAAGGTTTTTGTACACTTACCCATGTGTTTTAGAATATACCTATCATACACTTCCATAACAATTGTGTTCTCCAGGCCCAGACTGCCTATTGGGCAGATCCTCAGTGGGATGCTAACATAATGGGCCAACTGGTTCTCTTTTGCACAATGTAGTAGCGGACGAGATCCACACACAGTCCTCAGCATTAGTATTGTTCAGAGCTCTGTGATGCATCAACCCCAGCTCAACCTCCTCTTTCTTACCTGCACACAAAATTCCCTCTCCTCACTCTTCATTAGGACCACAGTAAGGCGTGAATGTTGCCCATCAGCAGGAGATCTGGTGGTAGGAAATGTCAGTAATTTTGTCTCTTCACCATTTGTGGACAGTTGGTCTGAGTGTCACAAATTGATGCTGGCACCTATTGGCTCTAGGAGTAGGTCTGCTCACTCTACAGTAGGAAGGACCCTCACTATTCCTGAGGGGACAGGCCATCAATGCACTACACTCTTCTCCATAACAGCTAAGATTCCCTTTTCCACAGCTGTCTTCTGACTAACTGCTGTCTATATGCTGCAGTCTCTTCCTCTCCTCATTGGAGGCAGTAGGTTCGGGAATGGGAGAGGAAATTAGTGTTTGCACAGCCTGTGATAAGGAAGAAGTAGCCAAGATCCTAGTCCCCTTCTGTGTTGTCTTTTCCTTAAGGTACCGTCAAACTAAGAGACGCTCCAGCGATCCCACCAGCGATCTGACCTGGCAGGGATCGCTGGAGCGTCGCTACATGGTCGCTGGTGAGCTGTCAAACAGGCAGATGTCTACAGAGATCAGCCACCAGCGACCAGTGTAATGACGCTGTGCTTGGTAACCATAGTACACATCGGGTTACTAAGCAAAGCGCTTTGCTTATAGTTACCCGATGTGTACCTTGGCTACGGTTGCAGGGAGCAAGGAGCCGGCTTCTAAAGCTGCGGACGCTGGTAACTAAGGTAAATATCGGGTAACCAAGCAAAGCCCTTGCTTGGTTACCCGATGTGTACCTTGGTTACCAGTGTCCGCAAAAGCTGGCTCCCTGCTCCCTGCACATTCAGATTGTTGCTCTCTCGCTGTCAAACACAGCGGGAGAGCAACAACTAAAAAAAATGGTCCAGGACATTCAGCAATGACCGGCGACCTCACAGCAGGGGCCAGGTCGTTGCTGGATGTCACACACAGCGACATCGCTAGCAAGATCGCTGTTGCATCACAAAAACCGTGACTCAGCAGCAATGTTGCTTAGTGTGACGGTACCTTTACTGACCACTAACTTCTGACACTGGTTATGGCTGCGGTCCTGGGATGCAAATATATTACACTTGATCCCTGGGGAACAAAATTATGTAATTTAACATGTAGATGAAAAGGGGTAATATTTGATATAACAAGTGCCCCTGCAATAAAATACATGTGGGATGCACAAAAAGACAATTACAGAAGCGCATCAGTGAACAAATGAATATTATTGTTATAAATGTAGAGATCACCACTTTGTCAAAGTATCATGCGCTAAACTATGGAGGTAATTTTATGGAGACAGAAATCTGGGTTATACAGAGAGTTTGAGCCCTTTGTTGAGGAGGGGGCTACATAAAAACTGTGTTGAGGGTTGAGACCAAATGGATATTTGTGCTTTACGGATTAAAACCACGTGGGTTGAACACAGAGTTATTAGCATTTTATTAATTTTAATATGTTGCGGGTCTGCACACCTGATTTTATTAATGATGTATGAGGGGAAAACTCCTATAAAAGATTAGGAAGCTACGTAAAAGATTGAGACAGATGTTCTCTGAAACATGTAGGATTAGTAGCTAGTCTTAAGCTACATGTTGTAGTTTGCAAGTGACATCACAAATGGCAATAAGGAGCAGCAAACAGGAGCTTCACCTGTGGAGACGGACTTAGCTACTGGCCATGACAGTTTCCAAATTACTCAACTCCTCATTTTCTGAATTTTAAACTACAATGCCTTGCGAATTTAGTCATCCCTCTTGGCATTTTTTGTGTTTTGCTACCTCACTCCCTGGAATTTTACGGTTTCTTTTTGAGGGTTTGCATCAGTTATGTAGAGAACAACTGTGAACATTTGTTTGTCATTTTATTGTGATGCAAACAACAAATAGGACAAAATAACTGAAAACTTCACTGTTCATAAATATTCACCTCCCCCCCCTAAACACAGCACTTTGTTGAGCTTACTTTTGCAGCAATTACAGGTGCAAGTCATTTTGGATAAGTCTCTAGAACAGATTTCTGTATCTTGCCACTGGTAATTTTGCCCATTCCTCAAGCCAAAACTGCTACATCTCCTTCAGTTTAGATGGTTTCTTCTGGTGAACGGCAATCTTCAACTCTGACCACAGATTCTCACTTGGATTAAGGTCTGGCCTATGACTAGGCCACTCTAATACATTTACACGTTTCTCCTTAAACCACTCGAATGTTACTTTAGCAGTATGCTTTGGGTCGTTGTCTTCTTGGAAGGTGCACCTCCATCCCAGTCTCCAATTACTGACAGACAAACAGGTTTTACTCAAGAATATGCGTGTATTCTCTCTCCATGCAGCTTCCCCTCGACTCAGACCATTTTCCCTGTCCCTGCTGCCGAAAAACCTCCCCACAGCATCTTGCTGCACCCCTATGCTTCACTGTGGGGATAGTGTTCTTGGCGTGATGGTGGCCACAAAGTTAAATTTTTGTCTCATCTGACTACAGCACCTTAATCCATACATTTGGAAAGTTTTCCACACATCTTTTTACCATAATCAAAAGGTGTCTTCCAATTTTTTACTGTAAGTCAAATCTTTGGTCTCTGTGCTTCCTCTCTGATTAATGCCCTCCTTGCCTTGACTGAGAGTTTACTGGGTGGCCCCCTCGTGGCAGGTTTGTTATGGTACTATTTTCTTTCCATTTGAAGATAATGGATTTGATGGTGCTGCGGGGGATCAATCAGAGATTGGTATATTATTTATTTATTTATTTATTTATTTTAGAACCCAGCCCTGACTTGTACTTCTCAACAACTTTGTCTCTGACTTGTTTGAAGATCTCCTTGGTCTTCATGGTATTGATTGATTAGTGGCTCCTCTTGCATAATAGTATTGCAGCCTCTATGGCTGGCACTGGCCAGCGTGAGAATGTAATCATCCAGTGTATTCACTGGACGCTGGTTCAGCATTGAATTCTGCGTATGTGGCTTAACCCCTTAGTGACGGAGCTAATTTTCACCTTAATGAACAGACCAAATTTTGCTATTCTGACCAGTGTCACTTAATGAGGTTATAACTTTGGAACGCTTTAACGGATCCCAGTGATTCTGAGATTGTTTTTTCATTACATATTGGACTTCATGTTAGTAGCAAATTTTGGACAATATTTTTTGCGTTTATTTATGAAAAAAAATGAATTTTGGCAAACATTTTGAAAATTTTGCAATATTCAACTTTTAAATTTTTATACCATTAAACCAGAGAATTCTGTGACACAAAATAGTTCATAAATAACATTTCCCACATCTCTATTTTACATCACCGCAATTTTGGAAACATTTTTTTTTTGTTAGGAAGTTAGAAGAGTTCAAAGTTCATTAGAAATTTCTAATTTTTACAACAAAATTTACAAAACCATTTTTTTAGGGACCACATCACATTTGAAGTGACTTTGAGAGGCCTAGGTGACAGAAAACACCCAAAAGGGACACCATTAAAAAAACTGCACTCCCCAAAGTACTCAAAACCACATCGAAGAAGTTTATTAACCCTTTAGGTGCTTCACAGGAACTAAAGCAATGTGGAATGATAAAAAGCAAAAATTTAAATTTTACCTAAAAAATGTTGCTCTACCCCAAATTTATTCACTTTTAGAAAAAATAACACAATAAAATGGACCCCAAAACCTGTTACCCACTTTCTTATGAACGCGCTGATACCCCACATGTGGTAAGAAACCTCTGGTTGGACAAATGAGGGCGCTCGGAACAGAAGGAGCAATATTTTAATTTTGGAAAGGAAATTTGGCAGAAATAGATTGTGGCCACCATGTTGCATTTACAAGTCCGCTAAGGTACCTAAACGGTAGAAACCCCCCACAAGTGACGCCATTTTGGAAACTAGACCACTCAAGGCTTCTATCTGCGGTTATAGTGAGCATTTTGGACCCACAAGTACTTCACAGATTTTGATAACGTTACATTGTCATATTGAAAATTTTATTTTTTTCTCAAAAATGTTGCTTTAGCATCAATTTTCTCACTTTTTCAAGAGGTAATTCCAAAAATTGGACCCCAACGTTTGTTACCCACTTTCTTATGAGCGCGGTGATACCTCACATGTGGTCAGAAATGTTTGTTTGCACAAATGGGAGGGCTTGGAACGGAAGGAGCAATATTTGAATTTTGGAAAGGAATCTTTGCTGAAAAAGATTGCGGGCACCATGTCGCATTTGTAGGGCCCCTAAGATACATAAACAGCAGAAACCCCCCATAAGTGACCCCATTTTGGAAACTAGGCTCCTCAAGGAATTTATCTAGATGTTTGGTGAGTACCGTGAACCCCCAGGTGCTTCACAGAATTTTATAATGTTGAGCCATGAAAATAAAACTTTACCACAAAATTGTTACTTCATGCAGGTATCTTTTTTTCACAAGGGTAACAGGAAAAAAATCACCATAAAATGTATTGAGCAATTTCTCCTCAGTTCTCCAATACCTCATATGTGGTGGAAATTAACTGTTTAGGTGCACGATGGGGCTCGGAAGAGAAGGAGCACGATTTGACTGCAAAATTGGCTAGAATTATTAGCGAATGCCATGTCGCATTTGGAGAGCCCCAGCGGTGCCTAAACAGTGGAGCTCCCCCACAAGAGACCCCATTCTGGAAACTAGACCTCTCAAGGATTTTATTCAGGGGTATAGTAAGCATTTTGAACCCCCAGGGGCATCACAAAAATGTTGCCCTTGCAGCAAATTTCTCACTTTTAGGCTATGTGCCCACGATCCGGCGACACCGCGTCTAGTACACAGTGCCAGTCCTCATGCGGAGATGTGAGTGTTGTCCACTGGAGAATGCAGCTGCCCGTGACCACGATCCAGGCTGCTGCTGACTTTAGCTCTATTCTCTCCGCAGAGAGCACTTGTCTCCTCAGCATAAATTGACATGCAGCAGCGCCAGAAGTCAGTTTATGCTGTGAAGAAAATAAGCACGGTGGGAACGGGATTTCTAAAAATCCTTCCACTGTGCTTTTACTGTATAATGCAGAATTTTAGACGCAGCAAAAACACAGCGTCCAAAATGCTTGAATCCCTAATCGCGGACACGCAGCCTAAAAAGCTAGGAAGGATAGATGGATGGATAGATAGACAGACAGACATCAAACACATGTATGATGTCCCACCCCCTACATATTCTAAGCTGGTACCCTTTAGTGACTTTCATGTGGCATTAAAGGGTGCCTAGCCTTCTATTTAGCCAAAAAAATAAATAATTAAAAAAAAAAAACAACGTGGGGTCCCCCCATTTTTGATAGCCAGCTAGGGTAAAGCAGACGGCTGCAGCCTGCAAACCTCAGCTGGCCGCTTTACCTTGGTTGGGGATCCCATTTGGAGAGCACCACAGGCTATTTTTTTTTATAATTATTTATAAATAAATAATTAAAAAAAAAAAAGTGGGGTCCCCCCAAATTGGTTTATTAGCCAAGGTAAAGCGAACAGCTGTGGTCTGGTATTCTCAGGGTGGGAAGGTCCATAGTTATTGGCCCTTCCCAGCCTAAAAATTGCAGGTCGCAGCCGCCCCAGAAGTGGCGCATCCATTAGATGCGCCAATCCTGGTGCTTCGCCCCGACTCATCCCGTTGCCCTGGTGCGATGGCAAACGGGGTAGTAAATGGGGTTGATACCAGATGTGTAATGTCACCTGGCATCAAGCCCAACAGTTTGTGATGTCATGGCGTCTATCAGATACCCAACATCACAAACTGTCAGTAATAAAAAAAAAAAAATTATTTGAAAAAAACACTCCCCAAAACATTCCCTCTTTTACCAATTTATTGTAAAGAAAAAAAAATCTGATCAGCAGTAATCCAATAAGGTACTCCCACTACGACTCTGGACCTTCTAGAATATGGGGGGCACGCTCAGGGAACGTATCCCCCATTTTCTAGGAATGCAGACCCTCCATGTGAGGAGTGTGGGTGCAAAGAATCTGCACCCACTCTCCCCGGGTCCACAGCAGCAGACCGCGTACAGCCAGCACAGCTCTCAAAGCAGGAAGCTGAGTTGACAGCCGCTCTCTGTGCATGTGGGAGCGTTTATTGTGAAGGAGAAGGGATCGCTGAGGATCAACGCTGCACCAGGTACAGGTACAGAGACACCGGGGAACACTGTGGGGGTATGGGGGGTGACTTAGCTGGACTTGGGGAGGAGTTTTCTGTCGCATGTGTCATGACACATGTGACAGAAACCAGAGGAAGAGGGCGAATGTGGGCGACGCGCTAGTGTGCGCGCCACCATCTTGGATTATCGGGAGGGGGTTGGGGGTAGGGGGGTACTTTGGCGAAACTGGGGGACCGGAGGGGACTGGGGGAGGAGATTTATCTCCCAGTTGACATGTTTGATCATGCCATGTGGGAGATAAATCATTTTTTACCGGCACTGTCATTTACTGTAACGTGATCATCGGTATACGGTGTATACTGGTGATCACGTGACCGGGGACCAGAAAAAACGGCCTGAATCATGATCTCCAGGGTCTCGGA
Source organism: Anomaloglossus baeobatrachus (assembly GCF_048569485.1). Classification (NCBI taxonomy): domain Eukaryota; kingdom Metazoa; phylum Chordata; class Amphibia; order Anura; family Aromobatidae; genus Anomaloglossus; species Anomaloglossus baeobatrachus. The sequence continues at coordinate 432,367,050 of NC_134353.1, forward strand.
TACCCCCAGTAGCTTAAATCCCGGAGATTTTTCGTCTCTGGGGGGGGCGCTACAGTCTTTTTTTGGCATGACGTCTTAAAGCGTCGGAACAGAACAAGTACCCTGCTTTCCCGACGTTTTAAGTCGTACGGCCGTCGTTATGGGGTTAAAGGTCCAGAAAGCAGCAAGACGCGGCTGCCTCCGAGCACTGCGGTCCATGAGAATCTGCCCTTCTCTAGGCAATCTCTAAATCTGCACTCTTTCCTTATAAGCTGTGTGAGTGCCTCTTACTGCTGTAGCCCTCAGGTAGACCTCTTGGTTCTCCTTGATAGATCTTATACCTGCACTTCAATCATATATTATATTATCTATTATTATGTGCTTTTGTTTTTTCCTTCTTATTCCTGTTATGCTATCGATTTGCTATGCATGATGTAGCACCCTACTTGTAGATCTCTAACCATGTAGGTGTCACGCCCCGGTGCCGCCAGGTGGTCACAGGAGTGCACTACAGGGTTGGAGCCCGCCGATACCGACAGCAGAGATCCAGTCCGAAAACCGTGCACAGGCGGGGTACCTGGACCCTAGTTAGAAAACGGTTGCAAGCCCCTTTTCTAATTCACCAGGCCGACAGCAAGGTTTCAGACACTGCTCCAGAAGTGTTAGCCCAGATAGAGCAAAACAGCAGCCCACCGCGGGGGATAGGGTATTCGCAAACACCCATTGAGATCCCAAGGGTCAGTTTTCGCGGGCACGACTCCCAACCACAACAGCACCGGGAGTGGACTTCCCCATTCCATACGGAGTTGTCCAGAATTGAGGAAAATTACAAAGTGCCGGAGAAAGGGACATCGGTACACTAGTCGGGTGTGGGACCCGAGTACACCTGGACTCGACAGCCGGCCACTGACACCATGGTTTACCAACAGACTTGTGTGCAATTATTCCACAGTGAGTACACCAACATTCCCCGGTCCGGCCCGGCACGCCACCTCCGGCCTACATCACTCCACGTGTCCTGGACACTGAGCATCAGGGCATCCACCCCTACCCACGGAGGGGTTAAACAACCAGCTGCCTCTCCATCGCCCCGGGTGCTCCCCAACAGCAGCGGTGGTACTCCATATTACCACACACCGTGGGTGGTGTCACAAAGTATCTACAGCAATCCCCGTACATATACGTCCCCTTTTATTTGAGTGTCCGCGCGACCCCCGGGTTCGATAACCCCTCGAGCCACTGCAGATCCGGATCTGAGCAGCACGGCTGCTGCTGACGTGGGGGCGGCACACCTCAAAACCTGGCATCACGAACAGGATTGTAACCCATCCACTTACCGGTGGAAGTGTGCCTTGTTTTGGACTGTAAACGGTGCTCCGTTCGAAAATTTTTCGACAGCCGCCATTTTGCCGGCGTCGTCTTCCCCGGAAAAGGGCGCGAAGTCGAAGCGCCGCCCCCTGGGAATGCGGGTGGAAGTTGGTGACTCCCCAGACAGGAAGCAAAAAGGACAGTGGGTCCCGCGAGACTGCTGTCGAAAAACCAAGGGGGAAGAACCGGAAGATGTCGGTACCCGAGAGGGATAGTGGAACAGCGGCCCCCGCTGGAGCGGCGGCAACCGCGGCGGAGGTGAATGATGGAGAAGCGGTGGCTCCCGCTCCGGACGCAAGAGCAGTAGCGCCGACGGTCCCGGCAGTCACCCAAGTTATGCCGATAACCCAACCTTATGTGCCCGGAGCTGCCTGGTTACCTCAGTATAATGGGCGACCCGATGCCCTGCAGGTATTCAAAAAGAAAATATGCACTGTTCTTGATATGTACGCCATGACTGGCAAGCAGCGCGCATCAGTAGTGTTGGGACAGCTAACCAGCGCCGCCGAGCAGAAAGTTGAAACTTGGGCCGACAAGGACCGAACCGGAATGCGGGTGGAAGTTGGTGACTCCCCAGACAGGAAGCAAGAAGGACAGTGGGTCCCGCGAGACTGCTGTCGAAAAACCAAGGGGGAAGAACCGGAAGATGTCGGTACCCGAGAGGGATAGTGGAACAGCGGCCCCCGCTGGAGCGGCGGCAACCGCGGCGGAGGTGAATGACGGAGAAGCGGTGGCTCCCGCTCCGGACGCAAGAGCGGTAGCGCCGACGGTCCCGGCAGTCACCCAAGTTATGCCGATAACCCAACCTTATGTGCCCGGAGCTGCCTGGTTACCTCAGTATAATGGACGACCCGATGCCCTGCAGGTATTCAAAAAGAAAATATGCACTGTTCTTGATATGTACGCCATGACTGGCAAGCAGCGCGCATCAGTAGTGTTGGGACAGCTAACCAGCGCCGCTGAGCAGAAAGTTGAAACTTGGGCCGACAAGGACCGAACCTCAGTAGTCTCCATTTTCGAAAAACTACAAGTAGCTTTTGAAACCCACACAGAAGCGGAATTACGGATGCAGTTTTACAGTTGCTGGCAGCGTCCCCAGGACATCATCCGGGACTATGCCTTAAGGATACAAACTGCCCTGCGCACCCTGAGGCAGATAGACCCCATTACTGAGCCGGAGAGCAATAAGATGCTAGTAGAGAAGTTTCTGCAGGGGCTGGGGTCAGCCGAAGACCGTAAACCGCTCCGTCTGTGGGCCTCAGAACATCAGGACTTTAACTTTGCGGTTCTAAAGGACCGGGCCAGTAAAGCTTTACAAACTTATGAAGCTAGTGACCATATACCATCACCCTGGCCAGCTGATACTCCTCACGTGTCTGTGAAGCCTCCTCTGCTGGCCCTACCAGCACCCGCAGCGCCTCCCGGAACCCCTGATGACCTGTCGTCCCAAGTTCAATGCCTGAGTAAGGACGTCGCTACGATCCTCGCGACCCTACAGCTCCAGCCAAAGACCAAGCCTCCGGAAAAGATCCAGCTCGCTGACAGCCCGGAAGATGTCCCGTGGATGCAGAGAAGGAACAATAACCGGTATGGACAACCTGTTTGTTACAAATGCAATTAGACTGGCCATTATTCTCGCTGGTGTCCTTTAAACGAGCAACCCCTGAGGCCAAGGGCCAGTCCTCAGGAATAGACCCACAAGGCCCAGCCCACAAAGAAGGGGTTTACAGGGTAGTGCAGAAGTATGAGCAAGTCTTCAGTAAACACCCGTTAGACTTTGGGAGGATCAAAGGGGTCCAACACCACATCCCCACAGGTGCGCACCCACCAATTAAAGAGTGATATAGGCCCATTCCACCCGCACATTACCAATGCGCCAAGGACATGTTGAGGAACATGAAGGAGGCAGGGGTCATCCGTGATAGCTGTAGCCCCTGGGCCGCTCCATTGGTTCTAGTGAAAAAGAAGTGGCTACTGGCAGGTGTCTGTTGCAGAGGAGGACTGGGAGAAAACCGCTTTCACTGCTCCAATGGGTCTCTGCGAGTTCAGCAGCATGGCCTTTGGGTTATGTAACGCACCAGGAACCTTCCAGAGGCTGATGGAGTGCTGCTTGGGACATCGCAATTTCAAAAAGGTCCTGCTATACTTGGATGACGTCATCGTCTACTCCAAGACGTATGAAGCACACCTGGAACATCTTGCCGAAGTGTTCGAGGCCCTCTGCAGGTACAGGATGAAGCTGAAGCCATCCAAATGCCATTTGCTGAAGCCGAAAGTTCAATATCTCGGGCATGTGGTTAGTGCAGAAGGTGTAGCACCGGACCCGGAGAAGATCACAGCTATCCAGGGCTGGCCAAGACCTACTACAGTCAGAGAAGTGAGGTAGTTACTGGGCCTGATGGGCTACTACCGCCGTATCAAAGGCTATACCAAGATGGCAGCTCCCTTGCAAGATCTCCTGGTGGGACAACCCAAGCATGGCAAGACTTCTGGTTCCTCATTCGTCTGGAATAAGGAACAGGAAGAATTCTTCCAGCAGATGAAGTCGGCTTTGACCAGAGAGGAGATCCTGGCCTATCCCGACTACGGTCTTCCGTTCATCTTATACACGGATGCCAGCAACATGGGCTTGGGTGCTGTCCTGTCTCAGATGCAGAATGGCAAGGAGAAGGTAATAGCCTATGCAAGCAGGAAGCTCCGTCCCATGGAAAGGAATGCTGAGAATTATAGTTCCTTTAAGTTTTAGTTCCTGGCCCTCGTCTGGGCAGTGATAGAGAGGTTCAAGCATTACCTCGCTTCTGCAAAATTCACTGCATACACGGACAACAATCCTCTGACCCACCTTGACACGGTGAAGCTTGGGGCCCTAGAACAACGCTGGGTAGCTCGGCTGGCGAATTATAATTTCACCATAAAGTACAGAGCTGGCCGAAAGAATACCAATGCAGATGCGTTATCCAGGATGCCACACTTACCTGACGACGGGGTGGATGAAGATAAGTTGGAAGAGATTGAATTGCCTGCGTTCCATCAATCTGACAGTCTGGAAGACACCAGACCTTACAGTGGTGAGCAGAAGGCAGCCTTCAACCCATTGCCCCACCATGGGAGGCAAGAAGCCCAGGATAACGATCGGCAGTCAGGCTGGTTAAGGAGATGATTTCTCAAGCTGATGCCAGATTGGGGCTCACTGCCCCAGCAGAAGCCCAGAGGCTTTGGAAGGAAAGGAGGCGGCTGTATCTGCAACAAGGCAAATTGTATAGAGGACTCTCTAATCCCAAGACGCATGAGAGGATCTGCCAGATTGTGGTGCTATAGACATATGTACCCGTGGTCCTAGTCCTAGAAGCTTATCACGATAGAGCTGGACACTTCGGCTGGAAGAAGTTAGAAATGCTACTGAGAGAGCGCTTTTACTGGGCTGGGATGAGAGAGTCCATTGAAGAAAGGTGTAGGGATTGTGGATCCTGCGTACTAAGAAAAAAGGATGGCACCAGCCAGAAAGCTCCGTTACAGCCAATTGTCACCCACCAGCCGCTGGAACTTGTCGCTCTGGATCATGTTAAGCTCACGCCGAGTAGGAGCGGATATATCTACGCTCTCACGATAGTGGATCACTACTCAAGGTTCATGGTGGTGGTACCCGTCAAGGATCTGACAGCACGAACAGCGGCAAAGGTCTTCCAGACATATTTCTGCCGGCCACATGGCTATCCGGAGACGGTGCTCACAGATCAGGGCCCTGCCTTTGAAGCCAAGATCTTCCAGGAGTTCTTCAGTTTGTATGGGTGCAGCATGATCCGTACCACACCATATCATGCCCAAACTAAATGGATGTGTGAGAAGATGAACCATTTGGTCCTCAATCTGCTCAAGACCTTACCCTTAGAGGAGCGGAGCCTGTGGCCTGAAAAACTGCCCGATCTGGTGGACATGTACAACAACATCCCTAGCAGTTCCACCGAGTGTACACCAGCGTACCTGATGAGGGCGAGGCCTGGAAGGTTGCCGGTGGATGTGGACATGGATATAGAGGTCCCTGAGACCATTTCCTCCACCACGGACTGGGATACAAAACGCCAGATGCAGTACTGGCAGATCCAAGAGTATGTGGAGAAGAATCTGAGCCAGAGCAAGGGAAGGCAAGAGCAACACTTTAATAGACCGGCACAAGCTGCCCCCTTTGCACCCGGGAATGTGGTGCTGGAGAGAAAGAGAAAACTGCACAAGCTGGATGACCAGTGGGAGAGAACCTCCTAGGTCATTCAACCCACTGACTGGGAGAATCGGAAGACTTAACTCGTTAGCCGTGACCAGGGGAAGACCACGGCCAACGTCTCCAGGGACCACCTTAAGAGGTGTCCGGAACCCCTGAAGATAGTAGAGGGAGGTCCTATTCCCACTCCAGGCACAGAGAAGGAAAAAGAGGTGATCAACACCATCATGGATGACTTCCCAGCTGCTTGGCTCATGCAGAATGGAGCGGTGATTGTTCCCGTTATAATGTTCCCACAACCCGTGGAAGATAGCGCCAGAAGGGTCTATCAGTACTGCACCAACACCTGCACCCAGGGATGCACAAACACCTACACCACGCCCCCGTAGGTCCCTACCAGCTGTGCCCGACCTTAGGAGTGAGGGACCCATAAATCACCCTATCCCGCTGAACTTAGGTGAACCCGTAGGGCTAAGAAGGTCCACACGCCCTAACTTAGGTCAGCTACCACTCAGGTACAGGGAGACCAGAGTGTAGTGAGGAGTGTCTGTATGTTGTGTATATAAGCAAATGCTAATCAACCGTGTACTTAACCTGATTTGTTACAATTAACCCCGTTTTCCGTTTGCAAATGGACCAATACCTCAGGACTGGTGAGGTCACCCTAAAAACTTTCTTGGGTCCTTTAAATACCCCTACCTACCTTCTTGTTACTTCTTCACCTACACCGCCTCTGGAGAGGTAGATTGGAGGAAGGGCCTGCGGTAGAGTAGGCCGAGGCCCAGCCACTAATGAAACCGGTGGCTAACCTCCAGGCCAAGGGTCCCCGGACTTGGGGCACTTGAGATGGACTGCCGGGTAAGGAACTTTTTACCCGGACTGTGTAGGTGTTACCCGGAACTCCTGCGGACTGGGGAAAAGGGGTGCCCACCATTCTTAGCGGTGGCACCATGGAACCAGGATGTTTGGGTGGTGGGTAAAGAAGAAGGGAAAGTAATGTTTTTATGTCATGCAACGTTTAAGAAATGTGTCTCCCATAAAGGGAAGAAATGTTTACAATGTTTTTACCTTTTCCCGTTTTCTTATAGAGAAAAATAAACGTCAGTGGTCGGATAGCCCGTGGACGGGCTGTATTCAACCAAGGGGGAATGTGACGCCCTGGCGCCGCCAGGTGGTCACAGAAGTGCACTACACCCCACATAAAACCATCCCACACAAGGTACCATCTGCCACAAAATCCTAGCCACCCACCTCAGGGTAGGAAGGACACACCAGTGGGCAGGACCAGGCGGATTGGGAGCGCCCACCTAGGGGTCTTGAGGATCCGGGGGCGAGAACACAGTAGTTCAAGTTTGGAGTTCAAGAGTGGTAGTTGTAGTTTGGAGTTGAGAGTGGAGGTCAAGGCTGAGCCTAGTGAAGGGTAGCCAGGGTAGTGGCCCTGGTCTACTGGCTAGGTGGCAAGCAGTGGACCGTGTCCAAAAGCAACAGGAGTCCGGTCGCGGAAAATCCAAAGTGGAACGGGACAGGGTTGGAGCCCGCCGGTACCGACAGCGGAGATCCGGTCCGAAAACCAGGCACAGGAGGGGGACCTGGACCCTAGTTAGAAGACGATTGCAAGCCCCTTCTCTAATTCAACAGGCCGGGAGCAAGGTTCCAGACACTGCTCCAGAAGTGTTAGCCCAGATAGAGCGAAACGGCAGCCCACCGCGGCGGATAGGGTATCCGCAAACACCCACTGAGATCCCAAGGGTCAGTTTTCGCGGGCACGACTCCCAACCACAACAGCACTGGGAGTGTACTTCCCCGTTCCATACGGAGCTGTCCAGAATTGAGGAAAATTACAGCGTGCCGGAGGAAGGGACATCGGTACACCAGCCGGGTGTGGGACCCGAGTACACCCGGACTCGGCAGCCGGCCACTGACAACTTGGTTTACCAACAGATGTGTGCAATTATTCCACAGTGAGTACACCAACATTCCCCGGTCTGGCCCGGAGCGCCACCTCCGGCCTACATCGCTCCCTGTGTCCTGGACACTGAGCATCATGGCATCCACCCCTACCCACGGAGGGGTTAAACAACCAGCTGCCTCTCCATCGCCCCGGGTGCTCCCCAACAGCAGCGGTGGTACTCCATATTACCACACACCGTGGGTGGCGTCACAAAGTATCTACAGCAATCCCTGTACATATACGTCCCCTTTCATTTGAGTGTCCGCGCGACCCCTGGGTTCGGAAACCCCTCGAGCCACTGCGGATCAAGATCTGAGCAGTACCGCTGCTGCTGACGTGGGGGCGGTACATAGGCTTTGCACTCCTTCCCTTTGGCCCTCTGCCACTGTAAGGTGCGGCTCACATTTAACCGGTGCTCTACGCTGAGTGCTTACAGCGGGGATTACGTGTAAAACTCTGAAAATCATGATTCAGATAACATTTGCAATGGAAAATTCACTGTAATGATGCAGAGGGAGTCACTTTTAACTCCCGTCTGTCCTGTGATCTTTGATCGTTTATCTTTTTAGGCATGCAGAAAAATGCAGTCAGCAACCTGTTTGTGCACCTTTTGAAAAGGAGGACACTGATGAACAGAGGCCAAACTGAGTTTGGTGTAATTCTGCTGCTTCATTAGTGGATGGATCTGTCAGGATTTTCACTTGAATCACGTATTTCGGAGATGTAGATGGAAACCCCGATATAAGTGTTCAGCATAGAGCACAGGATAAATGTGGACTGATCCAAAAAGTTCTGTACCCCAAGTTGCCTAATGGCATTTAACTGAACCCGTAAAAACACAAGTCCTCACTCAGACCATCATCTGTTAACAGAAATATAGGGGGCTTCCAGGTTACTGGTAGCACAAAGGCTTTGAAAAATACGCTATAAATCCCCCTAAAAAAAAAAGAAATCCAGCACCCCCAAATCCAAATGCACCCTTTAGGTAACAGGTGACCTCTGAGCTCACTTCCAGGTAATGGGATGCTACCACTTTAAGAAAAGGGGCGTGGCCTCACACGCAGCTTAAGATCACTTACTGCAGATCTGCGCGTGGCCTGGATGCTGGGATAAGCTGCAGCAAATTTTGGAGCAGAGCGCACGACCCGGGAGTGAGGGGGAACCACAGGAGGACCTGAATCAGGAGCAGAGCCATGGGGCAGATAAGCGGAAGGACGCTGCCGCCGGAGGTTAGGAGCAAGGGCACGCGTGGGAGCCACGCTGGAACTGGACTGGTACAGGTGAGAGGAACAGCGCCCCCTTCGGGACCTGGCAGGGACGGGCGTTATACTTTCCTTCATATTGGAACCTGCCTCTGAACTTTTCCCACTAATTATACAGTTTGTGTATATTTATGTAGACGAGGGGCTGCTAAGTCTTTGGCTTTGCCCAGAAAGAAACGAGATAGGATGATGAAACTTTACATTTCTTCCACATACTCTCCACTGATGTCAACACATTTCTTACATCGGTATTCCAAGTTCTGTAAGCCTAGCAAAAAGAAGGATTTTGGTTGTGCCTCAAACCAGGCATCCATAGCAGCCATGGCATCAGAAATGGTGTGAAATTTGGTACCCTTGAGGTGTTTCTTCAGACTTAGAAACACATGCTTGTCGGAGGGAGCTAGATCTGGGAATAAGGTGGGTGGTCAACCAGCTGCAACCCCTTCTCCGCTAGTTTTGCTGTGGTCGCTTGTGTAGTGTGAGCGGAGGCATTGTTTTGCAGGAACAAAATTCCTTTGGACAGCTTGCCACGCCTTTTGGCCTTCAGAGCTGCCTTCAATTGGTCCAAAAGTTAAATGTAATACCTTGCATTGATAGTGGAACCCTTTTGAAGGTAGTCCACTAGCAGCATGCTCTCCTTATCCCAGATCACAGACACCATCACCTTAGTGGCTGATTTTTGCACACTGAACTTCTTTGGACGAGGAGAACCAATGTGCCTCCACTGTTCTAACTGCTCCTTGTTTTCAGGGTCATACAAATAAATCCATGTCTCGTCCATAGTGACCAGTCGATCCAGGAAGTTCTTATCAGTCTTGAAACGCTGACATATGCAAGTTTTCACTCGCATGCTTCTCTGATCTGCTGTCAAACATTTTGGGACCCACTTTGCAGGTAGCTTCCTCATGTCCAAATGTTCATGGATAATAACACAAACATGCTCATGGGAAATCCCCATGTTGTCTGCTATTGCTTTAGCTGAAATTCGTCGATTCTCCAGAATGAGATTGTGCACAGCATCGACGATCTCCGGAACAACAACCACTCTGTCGTCCAGGACGTTCCTCATCATTGGTGCGTAAGTGGCCCGTTAGTTCCTAACTTTGGAATATGAAGGGCATTGATCCCCCAATGTCTGCGACATATCACCATGAGTATCCTTCGCGGACTTTTCTTGCAGAAACAAGAATTTTATCACTCCTCTGCTCTGTTGCTGTTAATATCTCATTAGACCCCTGCCATTTTGTTTTCCCGCGTGCTTAGAACACTGTTGCCATAAGCAACAAACACAAAAGTTTGAAAACATATTAGACACATAAGGCTTTCATGTAATGTAACATTCGTTACCATAGAAACAAAAAAAAAGATCACAAAGACTTAAAAGTATCCCCTCATATACTGCATATGTACATGTATGTTTGTGTATAGGGATCGATAGATCATTATTTGAGTCTACCTTGGCTGTAATTTCCTTTCAATTAACTATATGTAGAGAGTATGTATGTATGTATGTATGTATATTAATATACACACGCATGCATGTATGATTCAGAAAAACATGCATATGTCTTTTTAGATATATATAATAATATATATATATATATATATATATATATATATATATATATATAGTACAGACCAAAAGTCTGGACACATCTTCTCATTCACAGAGTTTTCTTTATTTTCATGATTCTAAAAATTGTAGGTTCACATTGAAGGCATCAACACTATGAATGAAAGCATGTGGAATGAAATACTTAAAGTGTGGAACAACAAAATATGTCTGATATTCTAGGTTCTTCAAAGTAGCCACCTTTAGCTTTGATTACTGCTTTGCACATTCTTAGCATTCTCTTGATGAGCTTCAAGAGGTAGTCACCAGAAATGGTCTTCCAACAGTCTTGAAGGAGTTCCCAGAGATGCTTAGCATTTGTTGGCCCTTTTGCCTTCACTCTGCGGTCCAGCTCACCCCAAGCCGTCTCAATTGGGTTCAGGTCTGGTGACTGTGGTGGCCAGGTCATCTGGCGTATCACCCCATCACTCTCCTTCTTAGTCAAATAGCCCTTACACAGCCTAGAGGTGTGTTTGGGGTCATTGTCCTGTTGAAAAATAAATTATGGTCCAACTAAACGCAAAACGGATGGAATAGCATGCCGCTGCAAGATGCTGTGGTAGCCATGCTGGTTCTGTATGCCTTCAATTTTGAATTAATCCCCAACAGTGTCACCTGCAAAGTACCCCCACATCTTCACACCTCCTCCTCCATGCTTCACGGTGGGAACCAGGCATGTAGAGTCCATCTGTTCACCTTTTCTACAAAAACACGGTGGTTGGATCCAAAGATCTCAAATTTGAACTCATCAGACAAAAGCACAGATTTCCACTGGTCTAATGTCCACTCCTTGTGGTCTTTAGCCCAAACAAGTCTCTTCTGCTTGATGCCTGTCCTTAGCAGTGGTTTCCTAGCAGCTATTTTACCATGAAGGCCTGCTGCACAAAGTCTCCTCTTAATAGTTGTTCTAGAGATGAGAAGGTGTGTCCAAACTTTTGGTGTGCAACCAATCACAGCTTAGCTTCTATTTTGCTACAGTTAATTAATCTGAGCTCTGATTGGTTAATATAGGCAACAAAGGACATTCTCAGTATGTGTGAGGTCATAGGATGTTAAATCTGTGTGGAATATCTGTGGTGTTGAAATATATGTTTTAAAATGCTTCTATTAGCTTAGTTTTTGCCTTTTAATAATTACATTTCTATCTATTTGTTTTGTGGTTTTTGTGTGCAGAATAAATTTTTGTTAATACATTCTATTTTGTCAAGAGCAGTTATTAACCCGGGCGAAGCCGGGTAGTACAGCTAGTCTAATATATAAAGCTGAATGTGTATGTGTATGTGTGTGTGAGTGTGTGTGTGTGTGTGTGTGTGTGTATATGTGTGTATGTCCGGGATTGGCATCCGCACCGTCGCAGCTACAGCCACAAAATTTTGCACACACACACTTCTGGACTCCGAGAGCGTCATAGACTATGTTTCGAAGGGAAATTTTAACCCCGCTCTTTACAGTTATTCGCCCAAAAAACCTGCCTCCATTAAAGCGAATGGAGCTGGGAGCCACAGTGCGCCAGAACTTCAGAAGAATGTGCAGCCACGCCCTTATATGGAATGTTGGCGTGTCACAATGCAGCCAGGAAAAGAGGCAGACACAGACAGGGAAAGAGGCAGACACAGACAGGGTAAGAAACAGACATAGACCGGGTAAGAGACAGACACTAAGAGACAGACTGACGGGGAAAGAGAGGGAAAGAGTATATATATATACTAGCTGTACTACCCGGTTTCGCCCGGGTTAATAACTGCTGTTATCAAAATAGAATGTATTAACAAAAATTTATTCTGCACACAAAAAACACAGAACAAATAGATAGAAATGTAATTATTAAATTGTCTGTCACTTTCCCTGTCTGTCACTTTCCCTGTCTGTCACTTTCACTTTCCCTCTCTTTCCCTGTCTGTCTCTTTCCCTGTCAGTCTGTCTCTTTGTCTGTTTCTGTCTCTTTGTGTCTGTCTCTTACCCTTTCTATGTCTGTTTCTTACTCTGTCTGTGTCTATTTCCCTGGCTGCATTGTGACAGGCCAACATTCCATATAAGGGCGTGGCTGCGCATTCTTCTGAAGTTCTGGCTGCACTGTGGCTCCCAGCTCCATTCGCTTTAATGGAGGCAGGTTTTTTGGCGAATAACTGTAAAGCGCGGGGTTAAAGTTTCCCCTCAAAACATAGCCCATAGCCTCTCGGGGTCCATACGTGTGAGTGTGCAAAATTTTGTGGCTGTAGCTGCAACGGTGCGGATGCCAATCCCGGACATACACACACACACACACACACACACACACACACACACACACACACACACACACACCACACACCACACACCACACACACATTCAGCTTTATATATTAGATATACTAGCTGCAGTACCCGGGCGTTGCCCGGGATAGGAACTGTCTCTCTGTCTCTCTCCCAGTCTCTGTCTGTCTGTCTGTCTCTTTCCTTGTCTGTCGGTTTCCATCTCTCTGTATTTGCATCAGTCTATCTGTCTCAATCTCTGTATCTGTCTGTCTCTCGCTGTCTCTTTGCCCGGCTGTCTCTTTGCCCGAGCTGTCTCTTTGCCCGGTGTCTTTTTGCCCGGGCTGTCTCTTTGCCCGGCTGTCTCTTTGCCCGGCTGTCTCTTTTCAGGGCTGTCTCTTTGCCGGGCTGTCTCTTTGCCGGGCTGTCTCTTTGTAGGGCTGTATATATATATATGTATATGTATAAATGACCCTCTGAATAAACTTTTCACAATTTAAAAAAAAAAAAAGAAATAACATTCTTTTTTGCTGCAGTGCATTTCACACTTCCAGGCTGATCTACAGTCCAAATTTCACAATGCCAAGTTAATTCCGAATGTGTAAACCTGCTAAATCTGCAGGGGGTTGAATACTACTTGTAGGCACTGTGTATATATATATATATATATATATATATATATATATTGTGAGGTAGCGTCGTCGGCTGCGCTGCAGAAGACACGGGATCCAGGCACCAAGGTTCACAGCACACGGTTTATTCCAAAGAAAAAGTCCACAATATTACATATGTGCCTTTCCGGCAGAGAACTCAGGGAGATGTGATCCCCCCCTCACACCCGGCACACCTGCCCTTGTTCCTGAATCTATTTATCCCTCCCTTCAGCCTGTAGGGAAAACAGCATTAACCCTATAGTGGATTATCATGGAGTGAGCACAACCGGGGCGAGACATACCGGCCGTCATAGATAACCCCGGTCACAGTCTCACATACCCCCCCCCTCAGTTCAAGCGTGCGGGGTTGAACTCCTGCCATCAAACATGGGCCGCGGGACAAGGCATCGGCGTTGCCCTGCAACCTACCGGCCCGGTGTTCAACCGTAAACCGGAAGTTCTGCAGAGAAAGGAACCACCGGGTAACCCGGGCATTCCGTTCCTTGGCGGACCTCATCCAGACCAGTGGAGAGTGATCCGTCACCAAGCGAAACTGCCGTCCCAGCAGGTAATAGCGTAGGGACTCCAAGGCCCACTTGATCGCCAGACACTCCTTCTCCATTACGCTATAATTCCGCTCGGGAGGGGTGAGCTTCCTACTTAAGAAGGTGACGGGGTGTTCCACCCCCTGAACCACCTGAGACAGCACTGCCCCCAGGCCGACCTCCGAGGCGTCAGTCTGTACTATGAACTCTTTCCGGAAATCAGGGTTTGCAAGAACGGGCTGTCCGCACAGGACCTCCTTCAGGGCCCGGAAGGAGTCCTCGGCCTGCGGAGTCCAGCGCACCATGACGGACTTCTTGCCTTTGAGAAGGTCCGTCAAGGGGGCTGATAGTCCCGCAAAATCTTTTACAAACCTCCTGTAGTACCCCACGATACCCAGGAAGGCCCTAACCTGCTTCGTGGTCAGGGGTCTAGGCCACTTCTGGATCGCCTCCACTTTGTTAATTTGGGGCTTAATCACTCCTTGGCCTATTACGTAGCCCAAGTAGCGGGCTTCCGTGAGTCCCAACGCACATTTCTTGGGATTGGCTGTCAATCCGGCTGTTCGAAGCGCGTCCACCACCGCTTGTACCTGTTCCAAGTGGGTCTGCCAATCGGAGCTGTAAATAATGATGTCATCAAGGTACGCTGAAGCATACGCCTGGTGGGGTTCCAGCACTAAGTCCATCAACCTCTGGAACGTGGCCGGAGCGCCATGTAACCCAAAAGGCAAGACAACATAGTGGAAGAGACCCTCCGGCGTAACAAAAGCGGTTTTCTCCTTGGCGGACTCCGTTAGTGGCACCTGCCAGTACCCCTTGGTCAGGTCGAGCGTGGTAAAGTATCGCGCCTGTCCCAGCCTATCAATCAGCTCATCCACCCGGGGCATGGGGTAGAGATCAAACTTGGATATTTCGTTCAATCTCCTAAAGTCATTGCAGAACCTTAAGGAGCCATCGGGTTTTGGTATTAGGACAATCGGACTAGCCCATTCACTCCGGGATTTTTCGATGACCCCCAGGCGTAACATTGACTTTACTTCCTCTGATATGGCTTGTCGTCGAGCCTCCGGTACCCGGTATGACTTCAGGCGTACCTTCAGGTGGGGCTCGGTGACAATATCATGTCGTATCAGACTGGTCCTACCGGGCAGCTCGGAGAAGACATCGGGGTTCTGCTGAACCAACCGTCTGGCCTCTCGCCTCTGTGTCTTGGTGAGGGCTTCTCCAATCCTTACTTCCGGTTCGTCCCCTCCGGAGGTCGCTGGAGCCGGATGTGAACGACCCGAAGAGGAGGGAGGTGGGGAAAAAACAGCCATCAGGTTTTCCCGTTCCTGCCAAGGTTTTAATAGGTTGACATGGTATATTTGTTCAGGTTTCCGCCTACCGGGCTGCAATACTTTGTAGTTAACCACCCCGACTCTTTCCTTTATCTCGTAGGGGCCTTGCCACTGAGCCAGGAATTTACTCTCCGCCGTGGGAATCAATACCAACACCCGATCCCCGGGATTAAAGGTCCGCACGGTGGCTTGTCTATTGTAGCGGCCGCTTTGCGCGGCCTGAGCCTCCTGTAAATGCTCCTTCACAATTGGCATGACTGCGCTTATGCGGTTCTGCATACCCAAAATGTGTTCAATCACACTTTTATGGGGGGTGGGCTCCTGCTCCCAGGTTTCTTTTGCCAGGTCCAACAATCCCCGGGGATGTCGCCCGTATAACAATTCAAAAGGCGAAAACCCCGTGGATGCCTGTGGCACCTCTCGTATGGCAAACATCAAATAGGGAAGCATCATATCCCAGTCTTTCCCGTCTTTGGAAATCACCCTTTTGAGCATGGTTTTCAGGGTTTTATTGAATCGTTCCACTAAACCATCCGTCTGAGGATGATACACAGACGTACGCAACTGCTTGATCTGGAGTAGCCGGCATAGCTCTTTGGTCACTTTAGACATGAATGGGGTCCCCTGATCCGTAAGGATCTCCTTGGGCAACCCCACCCGGCAGAACACAGCAAACAACTCCCGAGCTATAAGCTTGGCTGCAGTATGTCTGAGAGGTATCGCCTCTGGATACCGGGTGGCATAGTCAACGATCACTAGGATATGCTGGTGCCCTCGAGCAGACTTTACGAGGGGCCCCACCAGATCCATCCCTATCCGTTCAAAAGGGACTTCTATAATGGGTAACGGAACCAACGGACTGCGAAAGTGGGTCAGGGGTGCGGTAAGCTGACACTCCGGGCAGGTTTCGCAGAACCGTTTTACCTCCCCAAAGACCCCGGGCCAATAGAACCTTTGCAATATTCGCTCCTGCGTTTTCTTGACCCCTAGGTGACCACTCATCAGGTGTTTATGAGCCAAGTCGAGGACCCGCCGGCGATACGGCTGGGGCACCACCAACTGCTCTACCCCTACGCCCCGTATTTCATCTACCCGGTAGAGTAAATCCTGCTTAAGAGCGAAATGGGGGTATCTTACCTGGGCACCAGGCAGCTGTGCCACCCCGTCAACTACTGTCACCCGACTCCGGGCATGTATTAATGTAGGGTCCTGGAGTTGGGCTGTCCCAAACGTATCCGGGGACGCCTCCAACTCCGGGATGGGCTCGACCGTCTCAGCCTCTCCTGCCAATACCTCTAGGGGCGACCTATCAGGTTCACATCCTGTCCCTATCATGGGGACCCCTACGGCAGGCGTCCCGGATTCAGGATTGTAGGGCTCAGGTCCCGGACTGACCAATATCTGAGGGGACTTAGGAGGTCCCTTCCATAAAGTCCAAAAATAGGGCAGATCCCTTCCTAGGATCACATCATAGGGAAGAGTATTAATAAGTCCCACCTCATGTTGCACCTGACCGCAAGGTGCTGTAATGGTGACTATCCCCGTGGGATAGTCTCGGCGGTCCCCATGTATGCAAACCACCCCCACGGTACGTCCGGTGGCCTTTACTTTAGCCCTTAGGGTTGATCGCACAAGGGTCACTAAGCTTCCGGAATCCAACAAGCCTGTAACCGGACATCCATTCACCTGAATTTGGCACAAGTGGGGCTCAGTCTCTGGGTAGACCAGGTCAGCGGTACACACCACCTGAGCATACATTGAACCCCGCCAGGTAACCCCACAATCCATGGGCTCCGTGGTGAGTGGACACTGGGCTTCCATATGTCCCACCCGCTGGCACCGCCAACATCTAATAGGGAAGGACACCCCCTTGACGAGTTGTCGTTTAGGGTACATAGTTTTCCGGACCTCAGGGACGGAGGGTGCAGCTTCAGACGGGACGGTAGCGGACTCCCGCACCGGTGTCAGCGTTGGGTCCTTGGCCCTAGGCTTGGAGGGGCCGAACCGCCGGGCGGTACGCAAAGTCTCAGTGTCCCGTATCAAGTCCTGCGTAGCCACATGCCGCTCTACCAGGGACACTAATTGGTCCAGGGTACTCGGGTCACCCTGTCCGACCCACCGTTGAACGGTGACGGGTAAAGTGCGCACAAAACGATCCACTACTACCCTTTCCACCATTTGCGCCGGGCTCAGAGTGTCAGGCTGCAACCACTTTTTTACAAGATGTAACAAGTCATAGGCCTGGGAGCGTACGGGTTTGGCTTCCTCAAAGAACCACTGATTTACCCGCTGAGCCCGTACATAGGTATTCACCCCCAACCGAGCCAGTATTTCGGCTTTCAGGGTCACATAGTCAATGGCGTCCTCGGTACAGAGGTCCAGGTATGCTTTTTGGGGTTCCCCCGTCAGATAAGGTGACAATACCTCAGCCCACTGCGGGGTCGGCAGCTTTTCCCGCTCGGCCACCCGTTCAAACACCGCCAGGAACGCTTCCACATCATCACCCGATCCCGGGGTTGTTGCTGCCGGTCCGGCACGGATCGACTTGGCCAGGAGAACCATCTGTTCTTGGTGCCTTTTTTCCTGCAATTGCAAGGCTTGCTGCTGACGTGCATTGGCCTGCTCCATCTGTTCTTGGTGCACTTGCAAGGATTGCTGCTGACGTGCATTGGCCTGATCCATCTGTTCTTGGAATTTTTTTTCCTGCATTTGCAAGGATTGGAGCAGGTGTGCATTGGTCTGTTGCTGCTGTGCATTAGCCTGAGCCAAATGCTTTAGTATGTCCTCCATGGCGTCGCCGGGTTTGGGCTGTAGTATAGCCGCTCGAATCCAGGACATGTGCTACTGGGTCACCAGGAATGGATGCTACACCTCACCGGCTGTCATGCCCGCCGATTCTCCACCATATGTGAGGTAGCGTCGTCGGCTGCGCTGCAGAAGACACGGGATCCAGGCACCAAGGTTCACAGCACACGGTTTATTCCAAAGAAAAAGTCCACAATATTACATATGTGCCTTTCCGGCAGAGAACTCAGGGAGATGTGATCCCCCCCCTCACACCCGGCACACCTGCCCTTGTTCCTGAATCTATTTATCCCTCCCTTCAGCCTGTGGGGAAAACAGCATTAACCCTATAGTGGATTATCATGGAGTGAGCACAACTGGGGCGAGACATACCGGCCGTCATAGATAACCCCGGTCACAGTCTCACAATATATATATATATATATATATATATACATATACACATACATATATATATACATATATACATACAGTGCCTACTAGTAGTATTCAACCCCCTGCAGATTTAGCAGGTTTACACATTCGAAATTAACTTGGCATTGTGAAATTTGGACTGTAGATCAGCCTGGAAGTGTGAAATGCGCTGCTGCAAAAAATAATGTAATTTCTTTTTTTTTTTTTTTTTTTTTTTTTTTTTTTAAATTGTGAAAAGTTTATTCAGAGGGTCATTTATTATTCAACCCCTCAATCCACCAGAATTCTGTCTGGTTCCCCTAAAGTATTAAGAAGTATTTCAGGCACAAAGAACAATGAACTTCACATGTTTGGATTAATTATCTATTTTTCCAGCCTTTTCTGACTAATTAAGACCCTCCCCAAACTTGTGAACAGCACTCATACTTGGTCAACATGGGAAAGACAAAGGAGCATTCCAAGGCCATCAGAGACAAGATCGTAGAGGGTCACAAGGCTGGCAAGGGGTACAAAACCCTTTCCAAGGAGTTGGGACTACCTGTCTCCACTGTTGGGAGCATCATCCGGAAGTGGAAGGCTTATAGAACTACTGTTAGCCTTCCACAGCCTGGACAGCCTTTGAAAGTTTCCACCCGTGCCGAGGCCAGGCTTGTCCGAAGAGTCAAGGCTAACCCAAGGACAACAAGGAAGGAGCTCTGGGAAGATCTCATGGCAGTGGGGACATTGGTTTCAGTCAATACCATAAGTAACGTACTCCACCGCAATGGTCTCCGTTCCAGACGAGCACGTAAGGTACCTTTACTTTCAAAGCGTCATGTCAAGGCTCGTCTACAGTTTGCTCATGATCAGTTGGAGGACTCTGAGACAGACTGGTTCAAGGTTCTCTGGTCTGATGAGACCAAGATCGAGATCTTTGGTGCCAACCACACACGTAACGTTTGGAGACTGGATGGCACTGCATACGATCCAAGAATACCATCCCTACAGTCAAGCATGGTGGTGGCCGCATCATGCTGTGGGGCTGTTTCTCAGCCAAGGGGCCTGGCCATCTGGTCCGCATCCATGGGAAGATGGATAGCACGGCCCACCTGGAGATTTTGGCCAAGAACCTCCGCTCCTCCATCAAGGATCTTAAGATGGGTCGTCAGTTCATCTTCCAACAAGACAACGACCCAAAGCACACAGCCAAGATAACCAAGGCCTCGTTCAAGAGGGAAAAAATCAAGGTTTTGCAGTGGCCTAGTCAGTCTCCTGACCTTAACCCAATTGAAAACTTGTGGAAGGAGCTCAAGATTAAAGTCTACATGAGACACCCAAAGAACCTAGATAACTTGGAGAAGATCTGCATGGAGGAGTGGGCCATGATAACTCCAGAGACCTGTGCCAGCCTGATCAGGTCTTAAAAAAGACGATTATTAGTTGTAATTGCAAACAAGGGTTATTCCACAAAATATTAAACCTAGGGGTTGAATAATAATTGACCCACACTTTTATGTTGAAAATGTATTAACCCCTTAACGACCCATGACGTACTAGATACGTCATGGATCGTGTGCCGGTAAGCCCCGCCCCCTGCCGCGGGCAGGCGGCGTCGATCGGCGCACATATCAGCTGTTATCAACAGCTGATATGTGTGCCTGCTAGCCGCGGGTGGAATCGCTTCCACCCGCGGCCATTAACCCCTTACATTTCGCTGCCAAAGTCTTGGCAGCGATATGTATATGGGCGCCGCCATGACAGTGACTTACCCCGCCCCCGCCGGAAGTCACGTGACATGATCACGTGACGTTCGGCGGTTGCCATGGTAGCACAGGGTCATGTGATGACGCCTGTAGCTAACATGAGTCACTTCCTCTCAATGCCGGAATACAGCCGGCATTGAAAGTGAAGCAGCAAATCTGCAGTTCTCAGCTCTGTAGCTGAGATCTGCAGATAGTGCAGAGCGATCGGATTGCTGATCGCAATAGCCCCCTAGGGGGACTAGTAAAATAAAAAAAAAAGTTAAAAAAAAGTTTTAAAAAATTAAAAAAAAATAAAAAAACCTAAAAGTTCAAATCACCCCCCTTTCGCCCCATTGAAAATTAAAGGGTTAAAAAAAAAAAAAATACACACATATTTGGTATCGCCGCGTTCAGAAATGCCCGATCTATCAAAATATAAAATCAATTAATCTGATCAGTATACGACGTAGCGGCAAAAAAATTCCAAACTCCAAAATTACGTTTTTTGGTCGCCGCAAATTTTGCGCAAAATGCAATAACAGGCGATCAAAACGTAGCATCTGCGCAAAAATGGTACCGTTAAGAACGTCAGGTCGAGACGCAAAAAATAAGCCATCACTGAGCCTCAGATCCTGAAAAATGAGAACGCTACGGGTTTTGGAAAATGGCGCAAAACGTGCGCCACGTTTTTCGGACAAGCTTGTGAATTTTTTTTAACCCCTTAGATACAAGTAAACCTATACATGTTTGGTGTCTACAAACTCGCACCGACCTGAGGCATCATACCCACACATCAGTTTTACCATATAGTGAACACGATGAATAAAATATCCCAAAAACTATTGTACAATCCCACTTTTTTTGCAATTTTTCCGCACTTGGAATTTTTTTGCCGTTTTCCAGTACACTATATGGTAAAACTTATGGTTTCATTTAAAAGTACAACTCGTCCCTCAAAAAACAAGCCCTCATATGGCACGATTGATGGAAAAATAAAAAAGTTACGCCTCTCGGAAGAAGGGGAGCAAAAAACAAAAATGCAAAAACGGAAAGTGCCCGGGGGCTGAAGGGGTTAAAATTTATGCATCTGTTAATAAATCCTGCTCTTGTTTGAAGTTTGCAGGCTCTAACTTATTTGCATCTTATCAAACCTGCTAAATCTGCAGGGGGTTGAAGACTACTTGTAGGCACTGTACATACATATATACATATATATATATATATATATATACACATATATATACATACATACATATACGTATATATACATACATACATATACGTATATATACATACATACATATACGTATATATACATACATACATATACGTATATATATACATATACATATATACATACATACGTATATATACACATATATACATACATATATACATACAGTTAGGTCCAGAAATATTTGGACAGTGACACAATTTTCGCGAGTTGGGCTCTGCATGCCACCACATTGGATTTTAAATGAAACCTCTACAAAAGAATTCAAGTGCAGATTGTAACGTTTAATTTGAAGGTTTGAACAAAAATATCTGATAGAAATTGTAGGAATTGTACACATTTCTTTACAAACACTCCACATTTTAGGAGGTCAAAAGTAATTGGACAAATAAACCAAACCCAAACAAAATATTTGTATTTTCAATATTTTGTTGCGAATCCTTTGGAGGCAATCACTGCCTTAAGTCTGGAACCCATGGACATCACCAAACGCTGGGTTTCCTCCTTCTTAATGCTTTGCCAGGACTTTACAGCCGCAGCCTTCAGGTCTTGCTTGTTTGTGGGTCTTTCCGTCTTAAGTCTGGATTTGAGCAAGTGAAATGCATGCTCAATTGGGTTAAGATCTGGTGATTGACTTGGCCATTGCAGAATGTTCCACTTTTTTTCACTCATGAACTCCTGGGTAGCTTTGGCTGTATGCTTGGGGTCATTGTCCATCTGTACTATGAAGCGCCGTCCGATCAACTTTGTGGCATTTGGCTGAATCTGGGCTGAAAGTATATCCCGGTACACTTCAGAATTCATCTGGCTACTCTTGTCTGCTGTTATGTCATCAATAAACACAAGTCACCCAGTGCCATTGAAAGCCATGCATGCCCATGCCATCACGTTGCCTCCACCATGTTTTACAGAGGATGTGGTGTGCCTTGGATCATGTGCCGTTCCCTTTCTTCTCCAAACTTTTTTCTTCCCATCATTCTGGTACAGGTTGATCTTTGTCTCATCTGTCCATAGAATACTTTTCCAGAACTGAGCTGGCTTCATGAGGTGTTTTTCAGCAAATTTAACTCTGGCCTGTCTATTTTTGGAATTGATGAATGGTTTGCATCTAGATGTGAACCCTTTGTATTTACTTTCATGGAGTCTTCTCTTTACTGTTGACTTAGAGACAGATACACCTACTTCACTGAGAGTGTTCTGGACTTCAGTTGATGTTGTGAACGGGTTCTTCTTCACCAAAGAAAGTATGCGGCGATCATCCACCACTGTTGTCATCCGTGGACGCCCAGGCCTTTTTGAGTTCCCAAGCTCACCAGTCAATTCCTTTTTTCTCAGAATGTACCCGACTGTTGATTTTGCTACTCCAAGCATGTCTGCTATCTCTCTGATGGATTTTTTCTTTTTTTTCAGCCTCAGGATGTTCTGCTTCACCTCAATTGAGAGTTCCTTAGACCGCATGTTGTCTGGTCACAGCAACAGCTTCCAAATGTAAAACCACACACCTGTAATCAACCCCAGACCTTTTAACTACTTCATTGATTACAGGTTAACGAGGGAGACACCTTCAGAGTTAATTGCAGCCCTTAGAGTCCCTTGTCCAATTACTTTTGGTCCCTTGAAAAAGAGGAGGCTATGCATTACAGAGCTATGATTCCTAAACCCTTTCTCCGATTTGGATGTGAAAACTCTCATATTGCAGCTGGGAGTGTGCACTTTCAGCCCATATTATATATATAATTGTATTTCTGAACATGTTTTTGTAAACAGCTAAAATAACAAAACTTGTGTCACTGTCCAAATATTTCTGGACCTAACTGTATATATATATATATATATATATATATATACATACATATATATATACATATATATATATATATATATATATATACACACACACATATATATATATATATATATATATATACACACACACACATATATATATATATATATATATATATATATATACACACACACATATATATACATATATATTCATTCATACATATATATACATATTGTGAGGTAGCGTGGTCGGCTGCTCAGCATAAGACACGGGATCCAGGCATTAAGGTTCACAGCACACGGTTTAATGTCCAAACAACAATATACATGTGCCTCTCCAGCAGAGAACTCAGGGAGTTCTGTTCACTCCCTCACACCCGGCACACCTGCCCTTGTTCCTGTTTCCATTTAACCCTTCCTTCAGCCTGTAGGGAAACAGCATTAACCCTAGATTGGATTTACTTTCTATCATGGAGTGAGCACAACCGGGGCGAGACATACCGGCCGTCATAGATAACCCCGGTCACAGTCTCACATACCCCCCCCCCTCAGTTCAAGCGTGCGGGGTTGAACTCCCGCCATCAAACACGGGCCGCGGGACAAGGCATCGGCGTTGCCCTGCAACCCACCGGCCCGGTGTTCAACCGTAAACCGGAAGTTCTGCAGAGAAAGGAACCACCGGGTAACCCGGGCATTCCGTTCCTTGGCGGACCTCATCCAGACCAGTGGAGAGTGATCCGTCACCAAGCGAAACTGCCGTCCCAGCAGGTAATAGCGTAGGGACTCCAAGGCCCACTTGATCGCCAGGCACTCCTTCTCCACTACGCTATAATTCCGCTCGGGAGGGGTGAGCTTCCTACTTAAGAAGGTGACGGGGTGTTCCTCCCCCTGAACCACCTGAGACAGCACTGCCCCCAGGCCGACCTCCGAGGCGTCAGTCTGTACTATGAACTCCTTCCGGAAATCAGGGTTTACAAGAACGGGCTGTCCGCACAGAACCCCCTTCAGGGCCCGGAAGGAGTCCTCGACCTGCGGAGTCCAGCGCACCATGACGGACTTTTTGCCTTTGAGAAGGTCCGTCAAGGGGGCTGATAGTCCCGCAAAATCTCTTACAAACCTCCTGTAGTACCCCACGATACCCAGGAAGGCCCTAACCTGCTTTGTGGTCAGGGGTCTAGGCCACTTCTGGATCGCCTCAACCTTGTTACTTTGGGGCTTTATCACTCCTTGGCCTATCACGTAGCCCAAGTAGCGGGCTTCCGTGAGTCCCAACGCACATTTCTTGGGATTGGCTGTCAATCCGGCTGTTCGAAGCGCGTCCACCACCGCTTGTACCTGTTCCAAGTGGGTCTGCCAATCGGAGCTGTAAATAATTGTCATCAAGGTACGCTGATGCATACGCCTGGTGGGGTTCCAGCACTAAGTCCATCAACCTCTGGAATGTGGCCGGAGCGCCATGTAACCCAAAAGGCAAGACAACATAGTGGAAGAGACCCTCCGGCGTAACAAAAGCGGTTTTCTCCTTGGCGGACTCCGTCAGTGGCACCTGCCAGTACCCCTTGGTCAGGTCGAGCGTGGTAAAATATCGCGCCTGTCCCAGCCTATCAATCAGCTCATCCACCCGGGGCATGGGGTAGAGATCGAACTTGGATATTTCGTTCAATCTCCTAAAGTCATTGCAGAACCTTAAGGAGCCATCGGGTTTTGGTATTAGGACAATCGGACTAGCCCATTCACTCCGGGATTTTTCGATGACCCCCAGGCGTAACATTGTCTTTACTTCCTCCGATATGGCTTGTCGTCGAGCCTCCGGTACCCGGTATGACTTCAGGCGTACCTTCAGGTGGGGCTCGGTGACAATATCATGTCGTATCAGACTGGTCCTACCGGGCAGCTCGGAGAAGACATCGGGGTTCTGCTGAACCAACCGTCTGGCCTCTCTCCTCTGAGTCTTGGTGAGGGCTTCTCCAATCCTTACTTCCGGATCGTCCTCTCCGGAGGTCGCTGGAGCCGGAGGTGAACGACCCGAAGAGGAGGGAGATGGGGAAAAAACAGCCATCAGGCTTTCCCGTTCCTGCCAAGGTTTTAATAGGTTGACATGGTATATTTGTTCAGGTTTCCGTCTACCGGGCTGCAATACTTTATAGTTAACCACCCCGACTCTTTCCTTTATCTCGTAGGGGCCTTGCCACTGAGCCAGGAATTTACTCTCCGCCGTGGGGATTAATACCAACACCCGATCCCCGGGTTTAAAGGTCCGCACGGTGGCTTGTCTATTGTAGCGGCCGCTTTGCGCGGCCTGAGCCTCCTGTTAATTCTCCTTCACAATTGGCATGACCGCGCCTATGCGGTTCTGCATACCCAAAATGTGTTCAATCACACTTTTATGGGGGGTGGGCTCTTGCTCCCATGTTTCCTTTGCCAGGTCCAACAATCCCCGGGGATGTCGCCCGTATAACAATTCAAAAGGCGAAAACCCCGTGGATGCCTGTGGCACCTCACGGATGGCAAACATCAAATAGGGAAGCATCATATCCCAGTCTTTCCCGTCTTTTGAAATCACCCTTTTGAGCATGGTTTTCAGGGTTTTATTGAAACGCTCGACTAAACCGTCCGTTTGAGGATGATACACAGACGTACGCAACTGCTTGATCTGGAGTAGCCGGCATAGCTCTTTGGTCACTTTAGACATGAATGGGGTCCCCTGATCTGTAAGGATCTCCTTGGGCAACCCCACCCGGCAGAACACAGCAAACAACTCCCGAGCTATAAGCTTTGCTGCAGTATGTCTGAGAGGTATCGCCTCGGGATACCGGGTGGCATAGTCAACGATCACTAGGATGTGTTGGTGCCCTCGAGCGGACTTTACGAGGGGCCCCACCAGATCCATCCCTATCCGTTCAAAAGAGACTTCTATAATGGGTAACGGTACCAACGGACTGCGAAAATGGGTCAGGGGTGCGGTAAGCTGACACTCCGGGCAGGTTTCGCAGAACCGTTTTACCTCCCCAAAAACCCCGGGCCAATAGAACCTTTGCAATATTCGCTCCTGCGTTTTCTTGACCCCTAGGTGGCCACTCATCAGGTGTTTATGAGCCAAGTCGAGGACCCGCCGGCGATATGGCTGGGGCACCACCAACTGTTCTACCCCATCGCCCCGTATTTCATCTACCCGGTAGAGTAAATCTTGCTTAAGAGCGAAATGGGGGTACCTTACCTGGGCACCGGGCAGCTGTGCCACCCCGTCAACTACTGTCACCCGACTCCGGGCATGTATTAACGTAGGGTCCTGGAGTTGGACTGTCCCAAACGTATCCGGGGACGCCTCCAACTCCGGGATGGGCTCGACCATTTCAGCCTCTCCTGCCAATACCTCTAGAGGTGACCTATCGGGTTCACACTCTGTCCCTATCATGGTGACCCCTACGGCAGGCGTCCCGGATTCAGGATTGTAGGGCTCAGGTCCCGGACTGACCAATATCTGAGGGGACTTAGGGGGTCCCCTCCATAAAGTCCAAAAATAGGGCAGATCCCTTCCTAGGATCACATCATAAGGAAGAGTGTTCAGAAGTCCCACCTCATGTTGCACCTGACCGCAAGGTGCTGTGATGGTGACAATCCCCGTGGGATAGTCTCGGCGGTCCCCATGTATGCAAACCACCCCCACGGTACGTCCTGTGGCCTTTACTTTAGCCCTTAGGGTTGATCGCACAAGGGTCACTAAGCTCCCGGAATCCAACAATCCTGTAACCGGACATCCATTCACCTGTATTTGGCACAAGTGGGGCTCCATCTTTGGGGAGACCAGGTCAGCGGTACACACCACCTGAGCATACATTGAACCCCGCCGGGTAACCCCACAATCCATGGGCTCCGTGGTGAGTGGACACTGGGCTTCCATATGTCCCACCCGCTGGCACCGCCAACATCTAATGGGGACGGAAACCCCCTTGACGGGTTGTCGTTTAGGGTACAGAACCTTCCGGACCTCAGGAATGGCGGGTGTGGCCTCTGACGGGATGGTAGGGGACTCCTGCACCGTTGTCAGCGGTGGGTCCTTGGCCCTAGGCTTGGAGGGGCCGGACCGACGGGCGGTACGCAAAGTCTCAGTGTCCCGTATCAAGTCCTGCGTAGCCACATGCCGCTCTACCAGGGACACTAATTGGTCCAGGGTACTCGGGTCACCCTGTCCTACCCACCGTTGAACGGTGACGGGTAAAGTGCGCACAAAACGATCCACTACTACCCTTTCCACCATTTGCGCCGGGCTCAGAGCGTCAGGCTGCAACCACTTTTTTACAAGATGCAATAAGTCATAGGCCTGGGAGCGTACGGGTTTGGCTTCCTCATAGAACCACTGATTTACCCGCTGAGCCCGTACATAGGTATTCACCCCCAACCGAGCCAGTATTTTGGCTTTCAGGGTCACATAGTCAATGGCGTCCTCGGTACCGAGGTCCAGGTACGCTTTTTGGGGTTCCCCTGTCAGATAGGGCGACAATACCTGAGCCCACTGGGGGGTCGGCAGCTTTTCCCGCTCGGCCACCCGCTCAAACACCGCCAGGAACGCTTCCACATCATCCCCCGGGGTCATCTTTTGCAACGCTTGTCTCACCGCTTTCCGGACGCTGCCGTCGTCACCCGGTCCCGGGGTTGTTGCTGCCGGTCCGGCACGGATCGACTTGGCCAGGAGGACCATCTGTTCTTGGTGCCTCTGTTCCTGCAATTTCAAGGATTGCTGGTGCTGTTGCTGCTGCTGATCCAACGTCCGGAGCAGGTGTGTATTCATCTGTTGTTGCTGTGCAGTAGCCTGAGCCAGCTGCTTTAGTATGTCCTCCATGGCGTTGCCGGGTTTGGGCTGTAGTATAGCCGCTTGAATCCAGGACATGTGCTACCGGGTCACCAGAAATGGAAGCTACACCTCACCGGGCTGGCATGCCCGCCGATTCTCCACCATATGTGAGGTAGCGTGGTCGGCTGCGCAGCAGAAGACACGGGATCCAGGCATTAAGGTTCACAGCACACGGTTTAATGTCCAAACAAAAGTCCACAACAATATACATGTGCCTCTCCAGCAGAGAACTCAGGGAGTTCTGTTCACTCCCTCACACCCGGCACACCTGCCCTTGTTCCTGTTTCCATTTAACCCTTCCTTCAGCCTGTAGGGAAACAGCATTAACCCTAGAGTGGATTTAATTTCTATCATGGAGTGAGCACAACCGGGGCGAGACATACCGGCCGTCATAGATAACCCCGGTCACAGTCTCACAATATATATTCATTCATACATATATATAAATACATATATATTCATTCATACATATATATATATATACATACATACATGCACATACATATATATATATATATATATATATATATATATATATATATATATATATATATATATATATATACACATATATGTTATGAACAGCCGGGGGAGTCACTCAGAAAAGAAATCCGCAGCTGTTCACTGATTTGTTACACACGAATACTCTCTAGCGCCCCCCTTGTCTGTCTGCAGGCCACTTTTGGTACTGCAGGACAATGCATAGGGTGAGGCTGCTGAGCTGATAATGCCAAATATTGAAGGTCTCACAGCAAGGGTAAATGTATATATCACCGATTCCCGCTAATAGAATATATATATATTTCGGTACCCTTAATGATAGCACTTTAATAATTCTATGCAATAACAATTACGCTGCCACCACCCAGACTTTCTACAGGTAGCTGGGGACCCGTTTCAGATAGCATAAGGCCCTTCGAGTTTATTGAATTCGTATATAAAGCATGAGGAAGAAACTCTTAAATTTTTATATATTTAATCCGAAAATAGGCAGTGTTTAAAGAATATACAAGAATTTACAAAAGGGAACAATACAAATACAGTATAGGAAGTTACATTAAAATAAAAGGTATAAACGTGAAACTTACTAAACTTGTGCCTTAGAAGTGACGTCCAAGCTAAGGGAGGGAGGGGTTCCAAGAGAAGAAAATGTTATAATCGGCCAGCATCACCCTTCATGATGCCCTCCAAAGTACTGACTGACTGGCCCCCGAGAAGGCCAGTTCCTATTATGCCTTAGGTGACCCCCCTTGTCTGTGACATCATTTTACAATCTTTGTGGGCTGTGCTTGTGATGGTTACAAAGCTTCTTAATTCTAGTGTTTTACATATCTTTGCCCCTGGGCCACACAGGTGAAAGATATTAGCGTCATATTTAATATCTCGAATTTTCATTTACATTGATACCAAACACAACGCCTCTAGTACAATTTTACTGGCCAATACTAATTTGTCGTGATTCCAGCGATCTCCCAGTGGAACTAGATGGTGCGTTGGGTTCAGCACTCCACAGGGATTCTGGAAATATGTTTTTCATTTTTCTGGCATTAACACAGCACTTAAAAACTGCTTTTGGCAGTTTTCCCGCCAAAATAACAAAAGATTGTCTTTCTCTGCCTTTTTGGTTTTCTGTAGCTCTACATCGCCCATGTCGTAAATACCTTAAGCTTCCAGGCCGATCAGATAATCGCCATGACGACCTGTGGCTGGTGAAGAAGAGGATGGGGATGAAGACCCTTCAACAGTTCTACATGACACCTCGCCCTTTTTGAGGTAGCATGGGAGATTGATTTGCCAATCGTCTCCTAAGCCTACCTCACTGGCATCCCCCTGCCGGGACTGCCCATCAGCGTTGCCATGCTCAACACCCTTCCTGTGTTGAATGGTAAAGTCATACTGCTGTAGTGCCAAGTTCCACCGCAGTAGCTTACCGTTGTCGCCGGCCACCCGGTATAGCCAGATGAGAGGGTTGTGGTCTGTCACTATGGTTAAGTTGCGTCCATATAGGTAGGGCTGCAGTTTCCGCAGGGCCCACACTATAGCGAGGCACTCCTCCACAATGGCATAGGCCACTTTCCGGGATAAGAGCTTGCGGCTGAGAAATATCACCGGATGCTCTTCTCCCTTTCCATTTACCTGGCTGAGTACTGCACCAAGGCCAAATGCACTGTCATCTGTCTGAACTATGAGCCGTCGGGTGAAGTCCGGGGCTTGTAGGATTGGGGAACTGGCTAGGGCAGCTTTCAGTGCTCTGAAGGACCGTTCACGGTCATCTGTCCAGGTGACTACTTGCGGTAGCTTCTTTTTGGTGAGGTCCGTCAACGGCTTAGCGAGAGCACTATAGTTAGGAACGAACTTCCTTTAGTACCTTGCCGTACCCAAAAAGGACATCACCTGCTTCTTTGACTTGGGGGTAGGCCAGGAGGTGATGGCATCAACCTTCCCTGGCTCTGGTTTCAGGGTCCCGCCACCCACTCTGTGTCCGAGGTACTGTACCTCCGTCATGCCGATCTGACACTTCCCTGGCTTTATAGTCAGACCAGCGCTTTGGATCCGCCTGAGCACCTGCTCCAGGTGCCCCAGGTGTTCCTCCCAAGTGGGACTAAAGATGGCAATGTCATCCAGGTAAGCTACTGCAAACCCTCCTAGTCCCTCGAGCAGCTGGTCGACCAATTGCTGGAAAGTGTCAGGAGCATTTCTCATGCCAAAGGGCATGACAAGGGATTCATAAGCCCGAATGGGGTGATGAAGGCGGACCTTTCCTTTGTTTCCTTGGACATAGGAATCTGCCAGTACCCTCGACTCAGGTCCATGATGGTCAGGTACCGGGCCCCAGCTAAGCAATCCAGTAGCTCATCGATGCGTGGCATTGGGTACGCATCGGGTGCTGTGATTGCATTTAGCCTACTGTAGTCCACACAAAACCGCTTTGTCCGGTCCTTTTTTGGAACCAAAACTACAGGCGAGGCCCATGCACTTTTGGACCTCTGGATCACTCCCAGGACTAGCATTTCATCGATCTCCCTTTTTATGTCCTTTTGTACCTCTAGGGAGACACGGTATGGGGGTTGACGAACTGGGGAATGACTCCCTGTGTCCACCTGGTGGGTGGCTAGGGATGTCTTCCCTGGGACATTCGTGAAGGTCATCAGGTAGGGCCAGAATACCTCCCGCAGCTGGGACCTTTGGTCCAGGGATAGCTGTGGGTTGAATGCCGCCTCCTCGATAGACCCTCCATCTCGGGCCGAGGCGAGCAAGTCCACCAAGACTTCACTTTCGCCTTCCTCAGGAAGACTACACACAGGAAGGGCAAAGGCTTCCCTGTCATGATGAGCCTTCATCATGTTGACATGGAAGACCTTTTGCATGGTCGATGGTGACCACGTAGTTTACGTCATTGAGGCGCTGATGCACCAGGTATGGACCCTCCCAGGCCGCCTGAAGCTTGTTCTGGATCATTGGGACTAGGACCCACACCTTCTGACCCACTTCGTACACCCGCTCTCGAGCGTGTTGGTCGTACCATCGCTTCTGGCTGGCCTGGGCTTGCACCATATTCTCATGCACTATCTGCGTCATTGACTGCATTTTGTCACGGAGCCGAAGGATTCCCTTACCAGACCAAGAGGCCCCCGGACTCGTCTGCCATACAGAAGCTCGAAGGGGGAAAACCCCGTTGAGGCCTGTGGTACCTCCCTGTAAGCAAACAGCAGGTGTGAGAGATACCGCTCCCAGTCGCGTCCATGTGACTCAACCAGCATCTTAAGCATCTGCTTAAGGGTACCATTAAATCGCTCACACAAACCATTTTTCTGTGGGTGATAAGCGCTTGATATCAGATGTCGCACCTGCATTTTCTTACAGAGAGCCTCCATTAGACGAGACATGAACTGAGTCCCCTGGTCGGTAAGCATCTCCCTGGGAAATCCTACTCGGGAGAATATGGCCAGGAGGGCATCTGCCACCTTATCGGCCCTAACTGAGGACAGAACCACTGTTTCCGGATACCAGGTAGCAAAGTCTATCACAGTAAGGATGAAACGTTTTCCAGAGCTGCTGGGGACGGCCAGAGGCCCGACGATGTCCACAGCGACCCTCTGGAAAGGCTCCTCTATCACCGGCAAAGAGATCAGGGGAGCTTTGCGAGCAGGCCCTGACTTTCCCACTCTTTGGCATGTGATACAGGAGTGGCAGTAATTGGCAACATCTGTCCCCATTTTGGGCCAATAGAAGTGGTGAGACAGCCGGGCCTTGGTTTTGCTGACCCCCAAGTGTCCGGCGAGTGGGATCTCATGGGCAATCCGCAGCAACTCACCCCTAAAGCGGTGAGGCACCACCAGCCGTCTTTCCTTTAGCCACTCTTGTTGGGGGTTACAGGGAACAGTCTCCAGGTACAACCTCCCCTGGTCCCAGAATACCCTCTCTTTATCGGTCTCGGAGGAGGGCTTCTCTGCGAGGTCCCTTAACATCTCTAGACTGGCATCAGTTCGTAGAGCCACCTGGAACTCTTGGCTAGAGGCAGCCAAAAGTGACGTTAAGGTTCCAACCTCATCGGGACCCTCTGGGACCTGCTCTGGGTCCGTAACCAGTTCCGTTATCCCTCTGGGTGAAGAGGTGTCAGAAGGCAAGGTTTCATTTGCGTTCTGGGCACTCTGACTGCGGGTGACAGCACCGATGAAGGCTGTCTCCCCGGAGAATAACCACTCTTCCCATCAGCCTGACAGGTACTACTGGCTGTGTCACTGTCCGCTGTGACACTGCTCAGCTGCATTTGACCACTGTCCTCGTGGTTCTCATATAACTGAATAGGATAACTGAAGTGAGCACTAATATATATATATATGAGTGCAAGCCAAAAATACATACTATATATAAGAATAAGGCTGCACATCAAACTTAGATAATGGTATAATGCCTCAAGCATATGGAAAAATATTGGAATATACAATGAAAAATGCTACTTGCTAATTTGAACATGTGAATAATGAATTGCATACCTGCCATGAATATTAGGAAAAAGGAGATATTTAGCAATCGCATTGATCAATGTAACTGAGCCCCAAGGCCTCGTCAAGGCATATCTCTATATTGGGGTCCCTAGCTCTGTGACCCTAACTGTGTGTCATCTCATTGCAATTAAAAACTGCTATGGGTGGAGAGGGGTAACTAAGGACTTTCTTATATAGGAGATGGAAAAAACATGGCCGAAAGGGGCGGAGCTGTGTTCACATTCAGAAAAAAAACTACATATAACTGAATAGGATAACTGAAGTGAGCACTAATATATATATATATATATGAGTGCAAGCCAAAAATACATACTATATATAAGAATAAGGCTGCACATCAAACTTAGATAATGGTATAATGCCTCAAGCATATGGAAAAATATTGGAATATACAATGAAAAATGCTACTTGCTAATTTGAACATGTGAATAATGAATTGCATACCTGCCATGAATATTAGGAAAAAGGAGATATTTAGCAATCGCATTGATCAATGTAACTGAGCCCCAAGGCCTCGTCAAGGCATATCTCTATATTGGGGTCCCTAGCTCTGTGACCCTAACTGTGTGTCATCTCATTGCAATTAAAAACTGCTATGGGTGGAGAGGGGTAACTAAGGACTTTCTTATATAGGAGATGGAAAAAACATGACCGAAAGGGGCGGAGCTGTGTTCACATTCAGAAAAAAAACTACATATAACTGAATAGGATAACTGAAGTGAGCACTAATATATATATATATATATATATGAGTGCAAGCCAAAAATACATACTATATATAAGAATAAGGCTGCACATCAAACTTAGATAATGGTATAATGCCTCAAGCATATGGAAAAATATTGGAATATACAATGAAAAATGCTACTTGCTAATTTGAACATGTGAATAATGAATTGCATACCTGCCATGAATATTAGGAAAAAGGAGATATTTAGCAATCGCATTGATCAATGTAACTGAGCCCCAAGGCCTCGTCAAGGCATATCTCTATATTGGGGTCCCTAGCTCTGTGACCCTAACTGTGTGTCATCTCATTGCAATTAAAAACTGCTATGGGTGGAGAGGGGTAACTAAGGACTTTCTTATATAGGAGATGGAAAAAACATGGCCGAAAGGGGCGGAGCTGTGTTCACATTCAGAAAAAAAACTACATATAACTGAATAGGATAACTGAAGTGAGCACTAATATATATATATATATATATATATGAGTGCAAGCCAAAATATATATATATATATATTAGTGCTCACTTCAGTTATCCTATTCAGTTATATGTAGTTTTTTTTCTGAATGTGAACACAGCTCCGCCCCTTTCGGCCATGTTTTTTCCATCTCCTATATAAGAAAGTCCTTAGTTACCCCTCTCCACCCATAGCAGTTTTTAATTGCAATGAGATGACACACAGTTAGGGTCACAGAGCTAGGGACCCCAATATAGAGATATGCCTTGACGAGGCCTTGGGGCTCAGTTACATTGATCAATGCGATTGCTAAATATCTCCTTTTTCCTAATATTCATGGCAGGTATGCAATTCATTATTCACATGTTCAAATTAGCAAGTAGCATTTTTCATTGTATATTCCAATATTTTTCCATATGCTTGAGGCATTATACCATTATCTAAGTTTGATGTGCAGCCTTATTCTCGTGGTTCTCATGTCTGCCTCCATCTCTGTCAGCACAGACACTTGCTACCTTGGGGTCATCCTCAGCCACGTCACCCTGCAGCGTGGCATGGCTGAGTTCCCCTTTACAAACCTCCACTTTATTATCATGCACAACATTTGTAATTACGTTCTGGATATCCGCATTCGGGTCGCATGACTTATCAACAACATTTGCATCACATGATTTAACAACATTTGCATCACATGATTTAACAACATTTGTATCACATGACTTATTGGATTCGGTAGGATCATCAGGGA
Source organism: Anomaloglossus baeobatrachus (assembly GCF_048569485.1). Taxonomy (NCBI): domain Eukaryota; kingdom Metazoa; phylum Chordata; class Amphibia; order Anura; family Aromobatidae; genus Anomaloglossus; species Anomaloglossus baeobatrachus. Next base: position 432,401,961 of record NC_134353.1, read on the forward strand.
GAAATTATGCAATTAATCGCCCCAGATCAGTCCCCAATAAAACATTGGTTGGTAGATGTTCGTCCACCCCCACTTCCCTCCATCCTCTCCCAGTACCCCAGTCGAGGGGAACAAGGGCCATTGGGAAGGATTGGTGGACACCCCCCCGCCAGGGCGACAGTCAGGAGTTTTCCCGGTATAAAGTTTTCAGGGGGTACCAGTTCGGGGCGGATCAGTGTTCGGTCGGCCCCAGTGTCCTTGAGCCCCACAGTGGGGGTTCCGTCTACGGTGATGGGGTGTAGGTTTTCGCAGGCCCTACCACCCGCCTCCCTTGCCAAAAGGACAGTTTCAATAGGCTTTTGGGCCTTGGATGTGCGGTTCCTCTTCTGCCTCTCTGGGCAAACGGAGCTGAGGTGTCCAGGCTGGTTGCAGGAAAAACACCTGCGAGTGTCAGAGGTGGGCCGGGCACTGGTGGATGGCACAGCACCTACTGGAGGTCGGCTGGTGGGGGCAGGGGTGGTCGTAGTCGTCATTTTACCCCCTTTCCAGCTGGCGGTGGACGGCTTCCGCACCCCCGATGCACGGTTGGCCACATAGACGTCGGCAATCTGGGCTGCTTTTGAGGCCTCCTTGGGCTCTCGGTCCATAACAAACTGACGAACCTCCACAGGACAGACATGTAGGAGTTGGTCCTTCACCATGAGGTCCTTTAACTCCTCAAAGGTTGTAACGGACAGTCCTTGGATCCACTGGTCAAAGGTGGTCTGGAGCCCACCCTCCAAATCACTGTAGCTGTCATGAGGTCCGAGCTGGAGGGTCCGGAATTTTTTTCGGTACACCTCTGGAGTCAGCTGATACTTCCGTATTAGGGCTTGCTTTATGGCCCCATAGTCTCCACTCTGCTCTTGAGGGAGACTGGCAAACGCGTCTAGTGCCTTGCCTCGCATCCCTGGGGTTAAGTATCGTGCCCATTGTGCTGAGCGCAACTGGTACTGCAAGCAAGTCTTTTCAAATCCCCTCAGAAAGGTGTCCAGGTTCCCGTCCTTTTCCATCACAGGAAAGTGCTCTGGTCGGGGCTTAAAGCTGCTGGCATTATTGGACTCACCGTTCAGTGAGGAAGATGTCTGCTGCTTGGCATGGATGACCTCCAATTCATGGTCTCTCTGGGCTTGACGCTCTCGCTCGGCTCTCTCAGCCTCTCGCTCGGCCTGACGCTCGGCTCTCTCATGAAATTGCTGAATGAGGTTCAGCCGTCCCGCCTGGTCATCTGCAGCGAGTTGTTGTAGGGCCATCTGCCGGTAGGAGTCCATGCTGCCCCGGTCACTGCTCTGTCTTGCAGTTGATGGTGGGGACTCTGCAGCAGCCCCGTCCTGGGCTTGGCTTGCCTCCCCTTCTTCAGCACTGGGGGAATGAACGTGCTCTGTGTCCCATTGTAAAAGTTCTTTAATGAGGTCCTGCCTCGTTTTGCCATGGCCATCAATCAACTTGGATCTGCAGAGTACAGCAAGAACCTCCTTCTTCTGCTGATTGTACCAGGCTTCTGACACAGCATCCATAATTGCCAAATAAAAGATAGGATAGAAAACAAGAGAGAAGGGGAAGGGGGTAACTGCTACACGTACAGTATTGTTCCAGGTATATTTAAACACTGAGTTCGATCCTCAAAACTTTTGCAAGTTTTTAGTGAAAGGGATGATTGCTCAAACCAGATCACTAATGCTTTATATATCCCACCGCTGCCACCAATTTGTCATGAACAGGCGGGGGAGTCACTCAGAAATCCGCAGCTGTTCACTGATTTGTTACACACGACTACTTTCTAGTGCCCCCCTTGTCTGCAGGCCACTTTTGGTACTGCAGGACAATGCATAGGATGAGGCTGCTGAGCTGATAATGCCAAATATTGAAGGTCTGACAGCAAGGGTAAATGTATATATCACCGATTCCCGCTGATGGAATATATATATATTTCTGTACCCTTAATGATAGCACTCCAATAATTCTATGCAATAAAAATTACGCTGCCACCACCGGACGTTTCACAGGCAGTCCGGGTACCCGTTACAGATAGCATAAGGCCCTTCGGGGTTTTGGATTCGTATATAAAGCATAAGGAAAGAAACTCTTAAATTTTTATATATTTAATCCGAAAATAGACAGTGTTTAAAGAATATACAAGAATTTACAAAAGGGAACAATTCAAATACAGTATAGGAAGTTACATTAAAATAAAAGGTATAAACGTGAAACTTACTAAACTTGTGCCATAGAAGTGACGTCCCAGCTTAGGGAGGGAGGGGCTCCAAGAGAAGAAGATGTTATAATCGGCCAGCATCACCCTTCATGATGCTCTCCAAAGTACTGACTGACTGGCCCCCGAGAGGGTCAGTTCCTATTATGCCTTAGGTGACCCCCCTTGTCTGTGACATCATTTTACAATCTTTGTGGGCTGTGCTTGTGATGGTTACAAAGCTTCTTAATTGTAGTGTTTTACATATCTTTGCCCCTGGGCCACACAGGTGAAAGATATTAGCATCATATTTAATATCTCGATTTTTCATTTACATTGATACCAAACACAACGCCTCTAGTACAATTTTACTGGCCAATACTAATTTGTCGTGATTCCAGCGATCTCCCAGTGGAACTAGATGGTGCGTTGGGTTCAGCACTCCATAGGGATTCTGGAAATATGTTTTTCATTTTTCTGGCATTAACACAGCACTTAAAAACTGCTTTTGGCAGTTTTCCCGCCAAAATAACAAACGATTGTCTTTCTCTGCCTTTTTGGTTTTCTGTAGCTCTACATCGCCCATGTCGTAAATACCTTAAGCTTCCAGGCCGATCAGATAATCGCCATGACGACCTGTGGCTGATGAAGAAGAGGAGGGGGATGAAGACCCTTCAACAGTTCTACATGACAATATATATATACATACATATATATATATCCAAGTACAGAAAAGAGAGGTCACACTCCACAGGGATCTGGATGAAAGATGAAGCTTTAATCCAAGCACATATCAGGGATACAGGTGGTGAGGGAGGGTGAGGACGTGCAACGCCGGAAAACGGCGGGCCGTTTCGCAAATAACTTGCTTTTACGGGTCCAGTGAAGTCAGGGATGTTGCACTTCCCTTATATACAAGGTGAGTGCAGGTGCAGCATCACTGAGTGATTGATTAAAATATATTAAAATCAAAAACACCAGATGCAATTATATCGAGTGGACATAGAACAAATAGCATGCAGCATAGCATAAATAATTGTAATCATTACATCAAGAGTACAAACATGGAATACAGTGTATTTTCATTGACAATATATCAAATTCAAATTTTTCTTTTTTTTTTCTTTATCATTTCTTTTTAATCCACTAAATATCTTCTGCGGAAGGAAATTTATCAAGCCTCAATATTACAAAAAGACTGATAGGTCGTTCTTATCATTTAAGCCTAGGGGCCTGAGAGCGTTCAAAACCATGATTAACCTGGACTCTTTTTTAAGTAAGGAGCAAGGTTTAATCTTCACTACTCCAGCAAACTTAAGGAGTCGTGGATTCTGAGAACGTCTTGGTTTATTCAGCTGGCTTTCCTTTTGTCGTGCCCCCCTAAGCTTTAGACTTTTATAATAATTACACAAGTTTTTTTGACTTTACACCATTCCTTATGGATCTCTCCACTAACAGGAGAACCCGATTCAATGCTATATTCAATGCTCAGACTACGCAGTCTGCGCCTGAACTTGCAGAAGGAAAAGCACATGCACAAGTAAATGAAGATTTTGCACAACTATACAGATCATTAGAGAAATTCAAAATTAAAGAGACTAAGCTATGGTGGGATTTCACGTCACTACATTCTTATGTAGAAAAAAATATGGTACCACGTGGTCTCAGACTTTTAAAAAATCCCACTTTCTCAACACATACAGAGGATTTTATGTCTAAATGGAATTTCATTTTATCTGATTGCTCTATCAAACTGATGGAACTCATCATTAAATATGAAGAATCGGAATTGGACAGTATTAAAAACCACATACTGGAGACGGGGAAAAACCCTGGAGTCTTTCAAAAATCATAAAGACTTTAATAGCATGCAAGATAGTCTGAACAAACGACTTAATGACTTGGAAAACATCATTGCAGACAGAAAAAAGAAAAAAATTGAAAAAGACACTCAGGATTACAAGCTCAACAAAGTTTCTACGTGGCGTCTTCCGTCCCACCCTTCTCGCAGAAATTTCAGACATCAAATCATCATATACCAATCGTACTAGAAGGGTCAGTTTTGGCGATGTCAGCACCACATCAGCCTCCACTAATTATACTATAGATGACTCCTCAGATTCTTCGGTTGAGCCTGAAACAAGTCGCAGGCCATTCAACACTAACAACAATTCTAAAAAAATGTCAAAAAACGTCCACGAAGAGTAGGTAGAAAACACAGGAAGAAATAGATATCCAGACCGCCGCAAGAAAAAGAAGAGACATTGACATGCCCTGTTTGGAATTTATCCGCACAGATTCTTTCCTGTGATCAACTGTCTGTTTTGTCTACAGGGTTAAAATTCTGCCCAACTAAAAAATTTGATATATTTTCCACTCTTCTTGATATTAATAAATTTGCCAGGAACTTAACACTCAAGTGCCATTTTGACCTGGAGTCTAATCCGATTATGAACGTTCACCAAGACACCTACATTATAGAAAATAATGTGATACCGAGTTTTCAAGAACTTGTTCTCCTTACAGACCTAAGAAAACTAGAATCGGAATCTAGGACACTAGATCAGTCACCGGAGCCATCTTTCAGGACATCTAACCCCTATTTTTACCCCCTCCAATCTCGTCCCTCAATATTGGACGTTTTTCAGGAAAGAATTGAGCATGATCTGGTACATTTGGACCAGGTTCATGCAACAGCTTCTTGTAATTTGACACCAGCTGAAAAAATCGCATTGGACACTCTAAAAGACAATAACACCTTAGTCTTTAGAGAAGCGGATAAGGGGGATTGTCATTTTGGATTTACCACTGTACATTAAATTGAATAATGAAATATTACAAGATACAAATACTTATATCCATCTTAAGGAAGATCCTACTTTTTTGTTTAAAAATAAGACTGACAGGTTACTGGAGGATGGGCTTACACGTGGAATTTTCACACAAAAAGTGTTTGATTTTTTTAAAAGTGTACTTCCCAGTGATCCCTATTTACCATGCCCTTCCTAAAATCCACAAGGGGTCCCCCCCCCCTTTTAGGCCCATCATTTCGGGCATTGGATCATTGGGGGAAAAACTGGGATCTGGGATCCTGGGTGGATCGCTTTTTACAGCCTCTTGTTAAAGAACTTCCAGGATTTCTGAGGAATACCAAGGCTCTCCTGTACAATCTTGATTCCCACACTTGGCAGTCTGATTACACTTGGATCACATATGACATAGTGAGTCTATACCCTTCCATCCCCCACCATGTAGCACTGGAATGTTTAGAATATTTCCTTTCCAAGCACAGTTCATATCCATCTGACATTCAGGATTACATTGTGATAGCAGTTAATTTTCTTTTAACCCACAACTATTTTTCTTTTAATAAAGAATTTTATTTACAGAAGTGTGGCGTTAGTATGGGGGGGGGGGGGAAATTTTCCCCTTCTTTAGCCAATATTGTTGTGGCGGTTTTTGAGGAGATTTATATTTTTGATTCTTTCAACAATTTTTTTTCTGATCATAATATTTTTTATACCAGATACATAGATGATCTACTGTTAATTTGGAAGGGAGATTTACAGAAAATTCCAGAGTTCATTGATTACATCAATAGCAACCCCTTTAATCTCAAATTTACGTATCATATCAATTCTCAAAAAATTCATTATCTTGATGTTACATTGGTGGGGAATCAGAATCGTATAGACACTATGCCATATAGTAAAGACACTGACTGTAATTCACTGTTGCTGGCCAGTTCCTGCCATCCGGCACACACAATAAAAAACATTCCTGTGGGGGAACTGATTAGAGCCAAAAGAAATTGTTCCGCTTCTGATCTCTTTCCGCAGGAATGCAATAAAACCGTCAATAAAAACCGGGGTTATTCCAACAGGTGCCTAGAAAGAGCTTGCAAGATTGTACATAACATAGACAGAGCCGACTTGTTGAAAAATAAAAAAAAGCAGGGAACTGGCGGTTCCAACAGAATCACGTTCAGCACTACCTACTCTCCTCAATATAATGATATAGTGAAAATCATTAAAAAACATATACCATTACTTCATCAAGACAAAAATCTTTTCAACATACTGGAACAACATGAAATCAATTTTGTTGCTAAACGTGCGGTCAGTCTTGCAAATATTCTTTCCCCGAGTGTGGTTACTGGCTCGACGATAAACAAAAATTGGCTTTCCTGCAAAGGATTTTATCGCTGTGGCCACAACCATTGTACAGCATGCAGATATGCTAAAATCAGTAAAACATTTATTTCCACTCACACAGGCTCTACATACAATATTGAAAATTACATCAATTGCAATACATCGTTTGTGATTTATTTGATTGAATGTACTTCATGCAAGATCCAGTACATAGGATGTACTGGGAGTCCGTTAAAAATAAGAATCAGGCGGCATCTCTCTGACACTCTAAATGTCAATGCTTCCAATATTTCAGCCGTCTCACGGCATTTTGTTAGTGCACACAACAGATGCAAGGACTCCCTTACGTTCATGGGTATTGAAAAAGTCATCAAGCCAGCTAGAGGAGGAGATCATAGGAGAAAACTCCTCAATAGAGAGTCCTTTTGGATTTTCAGTCTTTGTACAAGAATACCGCATGGTCTGAACACCCGGCAGGACTTGATCCTACAATACTCTTAAATAATCATTCTTCCGGTCTTAATTCTAATAGTTTATCTTTTTTCAGCTACTTATAGATTATAATTATATTTTATTTCATGGGGTGTTTTTTCAGTGAATTTCCACACTCATATGATATGGAAAAGAGAAAAAAAGAAAGGAAAAGGAAAGGGAAGGAAGAGAGAAGGAAAAGAAAGGGAGAAAGAAGGGGAAAAAAAAAAGGAAGAAAAAAAAAAAAGAAAGAGGAAAAAACTTTTTTTTTGTGTTTTTTCAGTGAATTTCCACGCTCATATGATATGATATGATTTTTTTTTTCTTTTTCATGTTTTGACAATTCATTGGATGTCTACATCCATTTATTTTTGGACATTTTCTTTTTTGTGTCCATTTAATACAATGACCAGTTTTCCCTTTAATATTGCAGTATTTGTACAACTATTTATACATCAAATAGTTTACCATTTCATCATATTTTACTACAAAGATTACACCTTTGTTCCAATACAACATCATCAAGGAGCGATCTACATTGCTACTTTTAATGTCCATTATATCACTAAAGCGTTTGAATGCAAATTTTTTTTTTTCCGTAGCTATTTAATCAAATTCATGTATTCCTTAGGGAATTTATATGGTACTTATACTTTATTGAAGTAATGCATGCAGTTTAATACACACAATTTTTTTTTTCTTTCATTCAATCAGATTAATTGCATATATATTTTTTCATGACAAATTTAATCCTTTGTAATGTACTTTATGATCTGTATATATACGTATGTATTTATCCTTTAATTGCGGTTTCCTACATACATGTTTTTACTCCTGTCCTATGTGTCCCTATTGCATAGGAACACACACTTGTTTGGTTTTAGTTTTAATTAAGCACTTAGCTCTGCCAATGACGTGTAATGTGTACCTTTTTATACAGGATTAGTTTGGGGTAAATCACATGCCATGAATAAGACTGTCTGGTCGAAACGTGTTGGATAACTCGCTACAGTACTTGTGCCTCTGTGCCCACTGGATTGAATATCTGTTTTTAACGAATTCCAATAAAAGCAAGTTTTATTCACCCATTCTCCATGATGCTGGATCCTTGTTTTTTTCTAATGTTACATATATACATACATACATACACATACACACACACACACACACACACACACACACACACACACACACACACACACACACACACATATATATGCATATATACATACATACATACATATATATATATATATCTATATACATATATATATATATATATATATATGTATCCATATATATACACATATATATATACATACATATATACATATGTATATATATATATATATATATACATATACACTTATATACATATATACATATACACTTATATGCATATATACATATACACATATATATACATATATATATACATACATATATATATATATATATATATATACACACACACACACACACACATATATATATATATATATATATATATATATATATATGTGTATATATATATACATATATATATATATACACATATACATATACACATATATATACATATATATATATATATATATATATATATATATATATATACATACATATATATACATACATATATATACATATATATATATATACATACATGTATATATACATACATATATATACATATGTGAAAATAGAATGTATTAACAAAAATTTATTCTGCACACAAAAACCACAAAACAAATAGATGCAATTATTAAAAGGCAAAAACTAAGCTAATAGAAGCATTTCAAAACATATATTTCAACACCACAGATATTCCACACAGATTTAACATCCTATGACCTCACACATACTGAGAATGTCCTTTGTTGCCTATATTAACCAATCAGAGCTCAGATTAATTAACTGTAGCAAAATAGAAGCTAAGCTGTGATTGGTTGCTATTGGCAGCCTGATAAAACTCCAGGCAACAGAAAGCCCTCCCCCCTGACAGTATATATTAGCTCACACATACACATAATAGACAGGTCATGTGACTGACAGCTGCCGTATTTCCTATATGGTACATTTGTTGTTCTTGTAGTTTGGCTGCTTATTAATCAGATTTTTATTTTTGAAGGATAATACCAGACTTGTGTGTGTTTAGGGTGATTATGTGGCGAGGTTGGTGTATGTGTGGTGAGATGTGTGCTGAGGGTGGTATATGTGTTCAAGCACGTGATAGTGTGTGGCGCATTTTGTGTTTGTGTTCATATCCCAGAGTGTGGTGAGTATCCCATGTCGAGGCCCCACCTTAGCAACTGTACGGTATATACTCTTTGGCGCCATCGCTCTCATTCTTTAAGTCCCCCTTGATCACATCTGGCCGCTGTCAATTTGCCCCCAACACTTTTAGTTTCACTTTTTCCCCATTATGTAGATAGGGGCAAAATTGATTGGTAAATTGGAACGCGCGGGGTTTAAATTTCGCCTCACAACATAGCACCCGGCGCTGCCCGGGATAGTAACTGTCTCTCTGTTTCTCTCCCATTCTCTGTCTGTCTCCCCCTCTGTATCTCTCTCTCTCTATCTCTTTGTCTGTCTGTCTCTTTCCCTGTCTGTCTCTTTTTCCGTCTGTCTCAATCTCTTTCCCTGTCTGTCACTTTCCCTGTCTGTCTCTTTCCCTCTCTTTCCCTGTCAGTCTGTCTCTTTGTCTGTGTCTGTCTCTTTGTGTCTGTCTCTTACCCTGTCTATGTCTGTTTCTTACCCTGTCTGTGTCTGCCTCTTTCCCTGTCGGTGTCTGTCTCTTTCGCTGGCTGCATTGTGACACGCCAACATTCCATATAAGGGCGTGGCTGCACATTCTTCTGAAGTTCTGGCTGCACTGTGGCTCCCAGCTTCATTCGCTTTAATGGAGGCAGGTTTTTTGGCGATGTGCTCCCTCACAGCGGTCACCTGCCCAATGAGCGTCCTTATCACAGGCTTTCATTCCAGGAGTTTGTCTCCTCTTTCCCGTGCCCATTGCGAATTGCAGCCTGTGTGACTCACCTCATACACATACGGTTTTCACCAAAGGGATGTAACATTTTCCCTCTTTCAATGTGGACTGTAGTAAGTGAGTGTTACCATATATATACAAAGTCATTATCATTGCTGACCACCTGTCCCCCTTCTTTAACATCGTTATACATGTTATGAAACCTATATTTAAAGTTTCAGGCCGTCTTCTATGGATCATACACATTGGTATTAGCTTTAATTGCTTTCCTTGTGCCCTTCATTAGTTTCTACTGACAGTTCTTTGAAAAAGGCATAGCTTGCCGAAAACGTTCTGTGACACTGTCTGTAAAATACCAATTTTCACTACGGACTATACTACAATAAAAAGATATTTGTTTGAACATAATTATTTGGAGTGTGCCGGAGTTATTTTCTATTAATTTTGACTTTTTACTCCAGAGCACCTTGGCAGTTGAGCCGGGCTTTCTCTATTTTTTTTTTTTCCCCCCAGTGGAACTAGACAGTGCTTTGGGTTCAGCACTCCACAGGGATTCTGGAAATATGTTTTTCATTTTTCTGGCATTAACACAGCACTTAAAAACTGCTTTTGGCAGTTTTCCCACCAAAATAACAAAAGATTGTCTTTATCTGCATCCTGGTTTGCTGTAGATGTACCATCACCGAGGTCATAAATGCCTATACTCTCAGGCCGATCAGATAATCGTCATGACGATCTCTGGCTGATGGTGGACAGGAGGGGGATGGAGACCCTTCAACAGTTTTACATGACACCTCCTTTTTGAGGTAGCATGGGAGATTGATTTGCCAATCGTCTCCTAAGCCTACCTCTCTGGCATCCCCCTGCCCGGACAGCCCATCAGCGTTGCCATGCTCAACACCCTTCCTGTGTTGAATGGTAAAGTCATACTGCTGTAGTGCCAAGCTCCACCGCAGTAGCTTACCATTGTCGACGGCCACCCGTTGTAGCCAGCTGAGAGGGTTGTGGTCTGTTACTATGGTAAAGTTGCGTCCATATAGATAGGGCTGCAGCTTCCGCAGGGCCCACACTATAGCAAGGCACTCCTTCTCCACAGTGGCATAGGCCACTTCCCGGGATAAGAGCTTACGGCTGAGAAACATCACCGGATGCTTTTCTCCCTTCCCATTTACCTGGCTGAGTACTGCACCCAGGCCAAATGCACTGGCATCTGTCTGAACTATGAACCGTCAGATGAAGTCTGGGGCTTGTAGGATTGGGGAATTGGCGAGGGCAGCTTTCAGTGCTCTGAAGGACCGTTCACAGTCATCTGTCCAGGTGACTTCTTGCAGTAGCTTCTTTTTGGTGAGGTCCGTCAACAGCTTAGCGAGAGCACTATAGTTAGGAACGAACTTACTTTAGTACCCTGCCGTACCCAAAAAGGACATCACCTGCTTCTTTGACTTGGGGGTAGGCCAGGAGGTGATGGCATCAACCTTCCCTGCCTCTGGTTTCAGGGTCCCGCCACCCACTCTGTGTCCGAGGTACTGTACCTCCGTCATGCCGATCTGACACTTCCCTGGCTTTATAGTCAGACCAGCGCTTTGGATCCGCCTGAGCACCTGCTCCAGGTGCCCCAGGTGTTCCTCCCAAGTGGGACTAAAGATGGCAATGTCATCCAGGTAAGCTACTGCAAACCCTCCTAGTCCCTCGAGCAGCTGGTCGACCAATCACTGGAAAGTGTCAGGAGCATTTCTCATGCCAAAGGGCATGACAAGGGATTCATAAGCCCGAATGGGGTGATGAAGGCGGACCTTTCCTTTGTTTCCTTGGACATAGGAATCTGCCAGTACCCTCGACTCAGGTACATGATGGTCAGGTACCGGGCCCCAGCTAAGCAATCCAGTAGCTCATCGATGCGTGGCATTGGGTACGCATCGGGTGCTGTGATTGCATTTAGCCTACTGTAGTCCACACAAAACCGCTTTGTCCGGTCCTTTTTTGGAACCAAAACTACAGGCGAGGCCCATGCACTTTTGGACCTCTGGATCACTCCCAGGACTAGCATTTCATCGATCTCCCTTTTTATGTCCTTTTGTACCTCTAGGGAGACACGGTATGGGGGTTGACGAACTGGGGAATGACTCCCTGTGTCCACCTGGTGGGTGGCTAGGGATGTCTTCCCTGGGACATTCGTGAAGGTCATCAGGTAGGGCCAGAATACCTCCCGCAGCTGGGACCTTTGGTCCAGGGATAGCTGTGGGTTGAATGCCGCCTCCTCAATAGACCCTCCATCCCGGGCCGAGGCGAGCAAGTCCACCAAGACTTCACTTTCGCCTTCCTCGGGAAGACTACACACAGGAAGGGCAAAGGCTTCCCTGTCATGATGAGCCTTCATCATGTTGACATGGAAGACCTTTTGCATGGTTGATGGTGACCACGTAGTTTACGTCATTGAGGCGCTGATGCACCAGGTATGGACCCTCCCAGGCCACCTGAAGCTTGTTCTGGATCATTGGGACTAGGACCCACACCTTCTGACCCGCTACGTACACCCGCTCTCGAGCGTGTTGGTCGTACCATCGCTTCTGGCTGGCCTGGGCTTGCACCATATTCTCATGCACCATCTGCGTCATTGACTGCATTTTGTCACGGAGCCGAATGACATACTCCACAACGGACACTTCTGGGGAGTTCAGTTCCTCTTCCCAGGATTCCCTTACCAGACCAAGAGGCCCCCGGACTCGTCTGCCATACAGAAGCTCGAAGGGGGAAAACCCCGTTGAGGCCTGTGGTACCTCCCTGTAAGCAAACAGCAGGTGTGAGAGATACCGCTCCCAGTCGCGTCCATGTGACTCAACCAGCATCTTAAGCATCTGCTTAAGGGTACCATTAAATCGCTCACACAAACCATTGGTCTGTGGGTGATAAGCGCTTGATATCAGATGTCGCACCTGCATTTTCTTACAGAGAGCCTCCATTAGACGAGACATGAACTGAGTCCCCTGGTCGGTAAGCATCTCCCTGGGAAATCCTACTCGGGAGAATATGGCCAGGAGGGCATCTGCCACCTTATCGGCCCTAACTGAGGACAGAACCACTGTTTCCGGATACCAGGTAGCAAAGTCTATCACAGTAAGGATGAAACGTTTTCCAGAGCTGCTGGGGACGGCCAGAGGCCTGACGATGTCCACAGCGACCCTCTGGAAAGGCTCCTCTATCACCGGCAAAGAGATCAGGGGAGCTTTGCGAGCAGGCCCTGACTTTCCCACTCTTTGGCATGTGATACAGGAGTGGCAGTAATTGGCAACATCTGTCCCCATTTTGGGCCAATAGAAGTGGTGAGACAGCCGGGCCTTGGTTTTGCTGACCCCCAAGTGTCCGGCGAGTGGGATCTCATGGGCAATCCGCAGCAACTCACCCCTAAAGCGGTGAGGCACCACCAGCTGTCTTTCCTTTAGCCACTCTTGTTGGGGGTTACAGGGAACAGTCTCCCGGTACAACCTCCCCTGGTCCCAGAATACCCTCTCTTTATCGGTTTCGGAGGAGGGCTTCTCTGCGAGGTCCCTTAACATCTCTAGACTGGTATCAGTTCGTAGAGCCACCTGGAACTCTTGGCTAGAGGCAGCCAAAAGTGACGTTAAGGTTCCAACCTCATCGGGACCCTCTGGGACCTGCTCTGGGTCCGTAACCAGTTCCGTTATC